>NC_090935.1:692842426-693145592 GCF_040938575.1 Ambystoma mexicanum | reverse complement strand
CACGTTCTAGAGGAGTGAAAGTGACCCAAATTAGCTACCTCATTTTCTCAAATTCTTTTTAATCGTCAATGGCTTTCAGGGGGCACACGCTGTAAAGACTGGAGGGGGGTGTCTGTACTCCTGCTCTCTATATGGCAGAGGAGAGGCACAGAGGACCCCAGCCAAGATTCTCTATAGGGTAGCGCCGCTCAAGCAATTAAGGCCTAGCTTCTCAGGAGGTGATGCAGGCTGTTTCTTAAGTACAGTGTAGTCCCCAAGCCCCCACATAGGAATGTCCATACACTGTATTAGTTAAAACACAGTCTTTATATAATTAATATTCAAGGTTATGTTCACTATCACAATAACTCACTTTGTGCTCAGAAAATCCACAATGGCAAATATATACGGTTCTAAAGTGGTACCACAATTATTATCAGATCTCATTAAAGTGCATCAACTATACTCTGGTCAAATGTCACACAGATCAAGGAATAAAAGTAACGAAAAATAGATATAGGAGGAAAGCAGTTGGTTAGAACAATGGGCAGAATATTGACCCCTATCAACTAGGCACAATTCTGTGTGGAGATCCCCCCACCTGGGCAACCTGTAAATTTAAGATATATTACAAGCCCAGTCCATATATCATTCTATAAGTCGTATTTCCTTCTATAAGGTTTCTACCCACCCCAATGTACCTGGTAGAACAGAGTTCTTCGATGAGGCGTCGATTGATCCTTCTTGAGTGACTCACTTTAAAGCAGGATCCACGGATCGTCAAAAGGCGTTGAAGAAGGTGAACTTGGCGTAGATGGCGTCAATGAAAAGTTCGATGGTGCCGAGACCACGACGTCGATCCAGGTGGTGCTCGTCGGTGATGTCCTGCGAGGATGAGGTTTGCGGGGCACTCCGATGTTTGATTGTTCAGGACCACAAAGAGTTTCTGAAGAACTGTGGCCCGACAAGGGCATTGAAGTCTTTGTGGTCTTCGGGCGGATGGAAACCCACCGGCGGATGCTCCTCAGCACGTCGATGGCCTGGCCTTCTCCAGCGGGATAAGGTGGGCGGCTGCGTGGGCGAATGCATCCATGAATCAATAGTCTTAGGCAAAGGAGCATGCAGCTCCGGTCATCGGCGGCATGGCCTCAACCGTTCCCCTCTTCTGGGCAACCCAGCTTTGACAGGCCTCCAGTGGTTACGGTGATACTCCAACCCTGGTTGACGGCAATGGACTTCGACAGCGTTGATGTCCGGGTGCTTTACTTCGTTCTCCTCGGAAATCCCTATCTCCGGTCGACAGCCTTTCCAGGGTCTAACCTCAGGTAGCTTCGGCGAATGTTAGCGGTGCTCGATGGTCCCTCAGAGCACATGAAGAGGGTGCCTAACCAGGTCCTCTCTCGGATCAGTCCTTAATGAACTCGACAGCTTTTGGATCGGGTCGAAACAAATGCAGCAGCAGTTCTTCTTCTTCAAGCTGGGTGTCATGCATAAGCAGTTCCAGTTACACTTCAAGTGTCAACTCAGCTTCTGAACAATTTCCAGTGGTGAGAGGTCCCTAGATATACTATTCTGTCTCTCATCCACACTGCTGGGTCACACTCAGCAGCCAATCATGCAGAAGGGCATTCATGCAGTCAGTCAGCCAATCAGGCATACAGTACATTCAGGCCATACTCCTCCTTCTCAGACACTCACAACAAGGAATGTGTATTGGGACATGTACCCAACCATTCAACACTACACACTGCATTCATACCAGGTTCAGGCAGGGCTGTCTCAGTCATTGTGTCATACACCAGAAACCAGACATCCACAACACAATCTGCATATTGGTCACACACTCCATTCACCTAGGTCCCGACAACAGGGTGTACCCACAACATACAGTCACTGGGAAGGCTCCAGCCAGTCTGGCCTGGACTTCACAACAACACCATATATGGAACTTCCACCCAACAGCCAGTCAGGGGGAAGGGACAGAGTAGGGCTTCCCAGGACTTTGGGAAAACAAGTTAACAGGCAATAGAAAGAAAGAGGCCACAGCGGCCATCGTGTTTCCTATCAGGAATCACTGATTCAAATGGCAGGGCCTGGATATCCCAAAATGGAGGATACTCAGAGCACCTGTCAAATTCAGCATGGAGCTGCCACCAGCCCATACCCTGCTCTGTGGGCCACACCCAGGTGCCCAAAAACATACACTAAGGGCACAGGGTTGCACCCCCACCCATGGGTGCTATACGGGTATCCCATGGTCTGTACACCAAACCAAAAACAGGAAGAGATGCTCTGCCAGGAGTCCCATATGGACTCCTGGGCAGAAAACAATACAGAACACAAATGAAAAAGGACTACAGGACAAAGACAGGGAGGCCCTGTCCCTCCAAAGCATTTCCAGCATCACACACACACCACCAAGAAACTCCTAATTAGAATATGGTGGGGCCTGCCTTCAAATAACAGGCCACTGTTGACTATATATGTGAAAATACTATGGGGCCCCTTGGTTTGATTTTCCTTTACTAACAACAGCTCTTAAGTTGTACAGAAGAGCTATCAGTTTTAAACTGCTAACACAGCTCAGAAAAAGCATATTTGTCCCATCTAAACATCTAAATGCAATCTCCCTCAACCTTAATACAGTAAAAATGGGATATGACTCAAACAACTAAACTACAGTATAATATTCACATTCTGTGAATAATTAATTGTCAGCCCCTGTGCTCTATGAACAGAAAATGTTATGCTCGCTACAAACAGTCAAATCTCTTTAGACTTTAAATATAATGGGATGCACTGTTACATTTCACACAAAAATAGCAAGAATTTCCCTTTGGAATGAGTGCCCCCTAGCGGAAAAGCCCTCTGAAATTCTCCCATACACTATCTGTTTTAGCTAATTACATTTGAGGAATTTTCATACTCACTATGAATGCTGACCTCTCCTGATCTGTTACTCGCTTTTTTGGAAAGCCAGCCTGACTCAGGTTTAAGTTTTTCCAGACTCCCTCATGGACAAGGTCTGGTCATCACAAGATAAGATCCCAGTTCAGAACTAATTTGTTTTTTTTCTCTTATTTCCTTCCTCAATCACTTTGCTTCTTGATTACATATGTATTGACTGGATAGAGAGTCCATGTAGGCAAGAAGCAAAGTGATCGAGGAAGGAAATAGGAGAAAAAAAACAACTTGGAAAATACTCCATTTTTAAAAATCAGTAAGAAATACTCATCCTGATCAACTATGGAATGACCATGGAAGACTGAGGAAGACAGATTGGGAAATAAAAAAACCCATACTGCCGATCGGAAAATAGAAGATCCGAGACAATAGAAAGACGAGCTCCTGTTGTGCAAAAAATCGAAGTTCCAATCTGACCCTCTCACTTCAGGCTACAGTCTGAAAATCAAACTAATTCCTGTCCTGAAGATGCCCAAAAAACATCTAATCTATTTTTGAACAAGGCCGGAACATATGAACATATGTAGACACATCTAGAACGTTTATATTGAAATGAACATATAAACTAGAAAAAATATCTGTTGATTAAAAACTATTTTCTGTCATATACTAACCTCACATTTAGCACAAATTTCCCCATGTGAGCCTGATTGCCATTGTTATTGCACAGCAAGCGTGTTGGAGACAGAAGCGAGGAGCAGTTGTCAAGCCGTGGCTCTCAGGATTGAGAGGGGCTCCATACGCATAAGGCCACTCAAAAGAAGCATGCAGAGAGGAAGGGTGCATGTCCCTAAGAAGCCAGAAGAAGTAGAATTTGTGGCAGAAGTTGTGGAAGTAGTGCGATTCGCAGAGCAAGTGTTAAAGAAGCCAGTGAGTGAAGCCTGGCATTCTTATACATTGCACAAGCATTGCCAGCAACAGTATCCAGTTCCCTATTCACTCACGTATGATTTAAAGTGAGATTAAGTTGTTACTTGAAGTTATAATATATGAACAATGGAAAAGTAGCACACACGTATATTAGGAATGTCCTTTTACTCCTGTGGAGAGCAAATGCTGCTTAAACCCATTGTTAAACCCTTAACCAACGGCATAAACCTGAAGAAGGGGTCACGTGTCACTAATTAAGAAGAGCGAATGTTGCAAAGACCATGACAGAATACCTAACATTGCTACCATTGTTGAAGTCATTGATTGTGAAAACTGCCTCACCGAGTTGTTGTGTGTGCCTATTTGTGATTCCTAAAGAAAGACTGAACTCTATTATTTACTTTAATGTGGCACACCTTTTCATCTATAAGAAGTTAAAGTATATTCACTATTGAGGAAGAGGGCAAACATTGCCCACGCCAAGATTCTTCCCATAATAAGAGTGGAACCAGCCTTTCCCAGAGTTAAAAAGCAAACTCATATTGTGAACCCAATAACAGTTCAACTGGCGTAAGATACAGGTGTGCAAGCATTAAATGAAGCTAATAGAGTGGCTCTGAGGCTTATGGGTAATTACTTGCGCTGATAGCTGGCAGAAAGGTGAAGGTTGAGTTGTGGAAGGGAAACTGGCTGCTTGTAAAGACTATTTTGAAGTTCATACAACCTGTAGTGCCAAAGACTGTAGAATACAGAGGGAACTGAGTCTTAAAGGCAAACCAAGGTTATTGTTGTGGCAGACAGACACAAAAGGCAAAGAGGCTGCCCTTTTTGGAGCAGGATGTTCAGAGGAAGAGTGCCTTTCCTACTTGAAGGTGGTGAAGTACTTTAAAATGTATCTTGTGGAAGCCTGTCTAGAAGTACACAGCACTGGAGTTGTAGTAGTAGTCCAAAACACTGAAGCTGTGGTGGTATATCTGGTTGTCAGTAGATGCAACATAGTAGTAGTTTAAACATAGTAGAGTACTGTGAGACAAAAGTGACTGTTCGCATAGTGAACCAAGAAGAAGTGAAGTTGTTGAAGCAGAAATACTATGACATCACCCTGACAGATATACCACTGCGCATTATAAAACTGTAACTAAGGAAATACTAACTGTTAAACAAGAACTGTGTATCACTGACAGTTGTGGATATTGCATTCCTTTTGAACTGTGGCAGGTCTTTTTAAAGAGGTGACAAATCAATGTGGTTGGGATAACCATTGGTTCCATGTGGTCGACGTTGAAAGTGGATATTTCACCAAGTAGAAGAGATTTGCTTCCATTGAAACGTTGGTTAACAGACCTTACTTTGACTTTGAAACATCAAGAACTGATTTGAAACATTTCTTTCTTTGGGTGAACATTAGCAGATTTAACTTTGAATCCTGGGGAAGGGAATACACCTAGGACATCAGAAGGTTATTCAGAAACTGTGAATGTTGTTTATGTTAAGTTGTATTGCCATATATTTTCATTGTGTATCTGTTGCTTAGTGTGAGGGCCAGATATCCTATGTTAGAGTGTTTTCCCTTATCTTCGGGTAGACAAGGACATTTTTAGCAGAGTAGGGCTAGTGAGGCATTTTGCTACATTTATTTTGAGAATAAGATGGCATGTGTTGATAAATCTTCAAACAGCTGTCCGCCTTGCATTACTGACCCCTCACAGTATACTGATTAGAAAGTGAATGATCTCACAATTGTGGCACATTCTTCCCATGTTACTATTTTGTACCATTACAAAACTAAAGCCATTTTTAAATGCATATTTGTGCTAATTTTAAGTAAATGTAATTTCCCTTGAAATATCGACCCTCATGCTTCAATCACCCTAATAATTCATGCAGACATCCTTTAACACATTTGAAAAATCAAAGACTTGGACCTGTGCGTTTTCCCATATTGAACATCACTAATTGCTGATACAGCCATTGTGTCCACTCAGTGGTGTTTCATGAATTTAGTCTGCTCAGTGCTAAGATGCTTCTTTTGGATAACTTCGTTAAAGCTGTTTTGTTGATACCTTTGATGTAAACGGAACAACATTTTTTGTTGACCTGTGTATAGTTGATGAAAGTGAAGGAAAACAATGTTATTGACATCCAAGAGGCTATGCTGCTTCATGAAACAGGATTCATGCTTGTACTAATTAAATCTGTGTATGCGCTGCAGCATTACCTTTGCTCCCAAACAGCGGCCTGTTGCAGCACGCAGTAACACCACCACCTGCAACATGGTGGTGAAAATATTGACTACAAAGTAGATCTTGCAGAACAAATAGTGATGAGAATACTGCTGCAAGAGAGATGGGGGCCAGGCTCGCTATTGCCATAGCCACGATGATTAATTAATACGACCAGCTATTGTATCAAAAACCTAGAATATGCCACACGCAGCAAGATCAATGCTCGTGTTGCTTGCAACACCTTTCCTTCACATAGCTCCTTCTGGTTAGTTTTTTTAAGTGAGATGGGGAATCAAGGTGAGGCTCTAACAAGGGTATTTGGTGTAAGTGCTGGGCATGGCCTGAAGGGTCCTGGTACTGGGCTAAAGGGAGGCGGGGGCATTTTCCCCAAACTGTACGTTATGAGACCCTGTAAGCATGTATTTTGGGTCACTTACCATGGTCTCAGGTGTCCTTGTTTTTTCATGCTGTCTGCAGAGTGTAAATACATCTTTCTGTCTTGGTTTATAAATACGTCTTTGTCTGTAAATAAGCCTGTCTCTCACACTATGCGTAAATCACCCTCATTCGGTAAATACATCACCTATGAGAGAAAGGAGTGCAATAGAAAACACTCATTAATGTGTGCTTCTGACTGTTGTGCATAAGATCAAATAGCACTATGGGAAAAAAAAGAGTGACCACAGAGCTTGTTATTTGACAAATATGTATGTAATAGTTATTCAAACATGAACATTTCTGAGCAAGGCACACTGGGAACATCACCTCCCATGCTTATTAGTGAGAGACAGATAGAGTACTGGCTTGGTAGTTGTTTCTTAGACTGCACCGTAGCCCTTGGCATCTTAAAACAAATTCAGATATAGCATTGCCAACGTTACATTTCAATTGCCGCCTATAGCTGTCGAATGTGCCTAGAATTCCCTGGCTAAACTGAAATAACAGCGCTAGTGCGATCATGTGTATTTCACAGAGTGGGAAACTGTCCACTTTTCTCAATGGGGTCATACTTTATTATTTTCATTATTATTAGTATTATTATTAGCATTATTATTATTGTTTTTTTTAATTGTTTTACAAATGTGTAGAAAACTATATTACAAGAGAAATGTCCCAACCTACGTGTTAAAACTTATTCATAGCAAATCAAAAAGCGAGGCAAGTAAGATAAACACTTTAAGTAAATGCTGCAGAACTGAGGTCCACAGTATGGTGTGAATGTATAACTCACCTAATCCCACAGCATTACATAAACCACTTGCACCAGTGCAAGTGCAGATTGCTTGGAATAAGCACTAAGGCAACAATATATCCTTTCGATTAAAGTTAGCATCAGGGAACATGTCCCCTAGTTCTAATACCATTCCGTATGTCCGTCCTTATTAGAATAATCATCATCATTACATTTGTCATAAGAAAAAGGAGCTGCCTAGCCTATCCCCTTTTATCCATGGAAATGGAAATACAAGTTATTTATGTCATCAATGACAGCAATGATACAGCTCTGAGTCCTTCCTCCATTTTCATTCCTGTGCAATGTATAGGTTCTTTGCCTGATCGGTAAATCATTTTATCACACCTCAATTTCTATGAAAATAAAGGGAGCAAACCTCCTCTGAGTGTCTTTCCTTGTCTAAGAATGATCATGAGCCTCTGAAATAGATCTGTGAGGGCATAAATATGGTATATGTAAAATGAGCCACTGCTGTTATTACCTGCCTTAACAGACATTCTATTCCTCTAAATACAAACATGAAAAATGATTTGTTCTGCAAATAATGGGAGGAACAGTGAAGACAGTGGAAAATAATTAGTACAGAAATGTACCCCAGGTAAATTACCAACGTGAAGTCCAGCCCTATCTGTAGGGCACAGCAAATTGCTGTCTACCTCTTTTCAGAAACAAGAACAATGATTGAAGACAGTAAGAGGTCAGTGCTGTCGCCACCATCAGAAACCAATATTTGCACTCACACTTTTGCATCATGAGCAATTTGAGGCTAAAGATATTTCTACAGGTGAACCCAGGCTGATGGGTACAGCTGGTCTCCTTGGCGACCAAAAGACTCACAAAAAGACCATGCAAGTCTGGAAAATTAGTTGCAAAAGGTAAATGTCCCTTGAGTTTCAAATACTAAATTCATTAGTATTACTCGTCTAGCCAACGCAAATGACTTGGAATGCATTTAGCGCTGTTTGAGGAAGGCCGTCTGGGCCGAAACACGTGTCAATAAGGGCCATTAGTGACACGTGTTTGGAATGCAAGAATATTGTTTTATTTTGTCCAAAAACATCAACAGGTGAAATCAGTATCATCTTTATTGGGAGAAGGTGGAGAAAGTAATTCATTAATATCATTCTGCCCTTTGTTTTCATAGGTATGTAAGCCCTAATGTATTGCTATCATAGCCACTACCTGATCCCGAGTCATTAATGATAGTGCCTCAACGTCATCTTTTGAGACCTCATCATTTCTACTTTCTTTCACGTTTGGTCCTACCACCGATCGTGTACAGTTTGTTTGCCGAAGATGGACTTTACTGTGCCACATGCGCCTTCTGGTCCCCTTGCATATAAAACACTAGTGATCTCGTTCAACATAAATGTCCATTGGGCGTTACTTTGCTGGTGAGGCTGTAACCTAACACACAACTTGCCTTTCTGTAGACAGTGGTGTACATAACCCTAGCAATGATACATATAGTAACAGTATTCACTGCACCAATAACCCACACTACTAACCCTGCCCAAATCATTTGCTACGATTACAAATGGCCACTGCACTGGTTTTAATTCCACATAACTGCTCAAATAGCACTCTGATATCTGTTGTATACGAGGTGATACACTTGACTTGCAAACCTCCCTATTTCAGAGGGAAACTGCGTAATTGAAATTCCCTCAATGAAAGCAGATGCAGGCCTGCTGCGACATAAAGTGAACCTGACTGCGAAAAATACTTCTATGCTGCTTATATGTGTGTTTACCTAATTGCTTAAGTCGCGGTTCATAAAGTTAACTTCTCACAGTCAGAGCAGGAACATCCCTTTTAATTACTCAATTGACTGACTATTATAATCCCAACTCAGCTGTTTTAAAGGAGGCATCTTCATATGCAGAATACAGTTTTCTCTCACGTTTACTGTGGATATTCCATGCAAGTCATATAAAGAAATGCAGGCAGCGTGTTCTAAGATACTCGGCTTTTGCACGTGATTGTTTTTTTGTTTTGTTTTTGTTGTTGTAAGATCATGGTGACTGTATTCCACATATTTAGATTGATTAGGGTTGAAGTACTTGTATTTTATCTTTTGCTTTTTTGTTACGTTTAGTTATGTTCCCTGGATTTGTATGGTGTACATGAACACTGTTTTGCACGTCACACTTGGAAGTGTACACTGTTTTTGGCTTCCTGACCTGGCATTTGGATGATCAGTCTGGACTTCAGGTTTCTGATTATTGGACTCAATAATAATGAAAGTGGCAGGCAAAGAAGAAGCTGTCGCATATGAGATAACGGGATGTGAAACACTGCTTCACCATTCACCTGCAACAATGATTAATTGCGCTCACACCAGGTAGCAATGCCACTATCAGGAGGAACAGGAACACTATCAGCTGCCACAGTTCCCAGCTATGGATTGACTCTTTGTAAACTGAAACCACAAAGACTACCTTAACCACCACAGGACTGACCCACAGTGATAACAAAGCCTCCACCAGTTTCCAACTGCCTATAAAGCTGAGAACATAAGTAGTAGCATGATGAAAGGACTAACCAGGTTACTGTCACCACCACCACCGGTAGAACCATATCTAGAATCACATCTAGATTGTTCCTGGTGGAGACAGACTACAGTTCTGAATTGAGCACTTTGAATCCAGAATCAGGCATCATCTTGGCTGTGGTCCTGTTAAGCCTAATGGATATGAAACCGCCTAATTGAATTGCCCTTTGCTTTTCAAGAATTGTTCAAGAATTGGTTCACTTGCCAGCACTGAATAGTGGGACAAGGATCAGTAAGTGAGCACTATGCTTGAGTGGCTTTATTGGCAATGGCAGCATCGCAAGAGCAGGAGTAGTGAATGTGTTGGACACAGAAACAGATGGAGATTGCATGCAATGCAAGTACATGTGTATTAATGTAACTGCCACAAACAGTGTCACAGACAGTGCCTCACTTTGCATTCTGTGATATGTATACATTTGATGGGTAAAGAGTATGTGATGGTCACATGAACAGGGAAACTCTGAGCTTGAGGAGGAAGATGACATTGATGATGATATATTATACTAGTGGAAAAAACCTGTGTATGTATATCTAATGCATCTAATGCGCATAAAGGAAGACATTTTCAGAGTGCAACTATATTATGCAGTGTATTTTAATGTAATTTATGTTAATAGACAAAAAATCGTTTTGTAAAGGATCTTGCTACTTTTATGTAGAGGAGTAGTAACCTCAAACAAAATATCACAGAATCCATTGAAAGTTCAACATAGTATAAACGGCCAATTGTTGTATCTGTTCCTCATTGTCTTGGATGCCACCTACAGGGTTTGGACTCAAATATATTATGTTGAGGGATGTCAGAGTAATACAATGCTCATGCAGCATGATTCGAAGTAGACATGAAGTCATAAAATAAAGTAAATTGAAGTCAAATAAATGTTAACACGTACATGAAGTACAATATTGATATAATATTAAATACTAAGAAATATTACAATTAATAGTGACATAATGCATATGCACATTCAAAACAAGTAATTTACTTTGTTAGAGAAATAGTCCTCATTCAAATGAATTTCTGTTTATATATTTTTTTTTTACAATGTATTGTTTGCAACTTGAAGTATGCTGTTAAAGTGGTATCCCTGTCTTGGGCTTTTTATGCAGCTAATTGTATGTTATCATTGTTGAAATGCACATTTTGTTCGACTGGAAGATGAACTTGAAGTCTTATTATTGTATGCGTAAGGCAACAGTACCCTCTAGCGGAGATAACAGGTAAAGCTGTGCAGGATGACTTTGGGCAAACATACTTCTGGCCTTTTATTATATAGTATTATATGCACACACAACTTTTAAAAAACAGTGTACAAAGGTCTAAAAACAAATTGAAATATTACATATGTTTACTTTATTTTCCCATTATTCATCCTCTTATGCTATATTGCTGAGCTTACTTATCACTTTTGGTTATAAAAGTTTAAACAAAACTAATAATTATATATGTCTATATATGATGTCATTATTGTGGTCATTGGCTGTGCAACAGGGGGCGTGAAGTTAAGGTGGCTTTAGCTGAATTTTCTGGGTTTTGTTGCAATATGTTTGTTTTTTTACCTTAACTGATCATTAACTAAAGTTTTATTCATCGAATTTCAAGGGTTTTGTTATTCCATAGATTTCTTCCATGCCAATGGCCACAGCCTTCAGCTGTGCCCAGTTTATAATTTAGACCACTACCAAAACCATTAGGCATGGCCTTCGGCCGTGTTCACTGTCAATTTTAGTACACTATCGAACCACTAGTCATGGCCTTTGGCCAGTACGACTGTATTTTTTTTTAAATCACAGAGTTGCACTAAGGCTTGGCAGGAGAGTGAACCAAGCTCACAGAAGGGAAAGCTGAGGTTGGAATTGTGAGTCTGGGACTCCACCCAAATAAAGAAAACTGGAACTTGATGGACACTTCATACAGTGCTCGGCAGGTTAGAGAACCAAATCTGTATCACCCCCTACAGCAAGGCCACTCTTCTTCGTTGCAGTACCTAGTGAATGGGAACCAGGTCGCAACACCAGGCCAAGGACCCTGTTCCGATTGGAAAGTGTGTCTGGGACATTCTTCTTCATCGTAGTATCTGGTAGGAGAGAGCTGGGTCTGCACTCAAGGTGAAGGATGCCCTTCAGCTTGGAAAGTGTGTCCTGGCCATTCTTCTTCATCTCTGTTCCTGGTGAAAAGAGACCACGTCTGCACAGGATGGTCTGGCACCCCAAGGAAATGCTTTTGAAGCCTGAGAAAGGCTGGGGAGAGCGTTACATTTCCCCAACACCCAAGTGTTTGGTGAACCACTATTTTGAAAATCCTACTAAGACAACAACTGCCTTTTGTCCAAGGGAAGGGGGGTCACCCCTATAGACTAAGAAGATAGTTCCTTTGATTTAGTTAGCTTATTTTGCAAGAGAAACATTTAGGATTGTAGACACTGGACATTGTGACTTTTGCTTTGGACATTCTGACATTAGTTATTTCAATTTAGGCAAAGAAACCCCTCTTAGAGTTAGGGCAAGTTAGTTTTTATTCTTGAATAAATGTTTATAGCAAACACTATGACCCTTCTGTGTCAGAGTCTTACATCTGCACCCATATGGTGTCAGGGTGTAATGCTGACTTGGTTGATAAAAAAAACAAAACAAGGGACCCCAGGTGATGAGCCTCTCTTATATAGGAACAACAAAAACAGTGTTAGCTTACCCATTGATCCTACCAGTGGGAAAATGTCTTTTAATCATGTGAAGTAACAAAGGGACCAAGGATGATCCAGAGATCATATCCTTTGAGGATATTTTGTTAGGATCTAACAACTAAGACTATCCCGAACAAAGAGAATTTGACCCTAAATGGGACAGCCCCTCCCCAGCAGACGATGTGAGAGAAATTGTAAAGAGTTCAATCCCAGACAATTGCCCCAACCCTCACAAGAGCACCCCTTCCAAAACCTCTAGTGATTGTGACTCTGAGATGGAAGAGGAGACCATAGAAGTAACAGATATATTAGCTACCAAAATGAGTGTAAATCCCTTGGAAATCCTGATTGAAAACCTAGTGAATCATCACATTTAGGCAGATCTGCAACATCAAGAGGGGTTGGATAGACTAGCTCACCAACAACAAAAGGAAATACTCACACATGGTATAATACAATCTTACTGTGAAGGAGAAGACCTAGGGAGTTTCTACCTTAACTTTGAAAGGTTGGCCCATCAGTACCAATGGAGTGAAGACCTTAAAATATGTTACCTTGAAGGGAGACCTACAGGTTTCTTATCAAACCCTGACTCCCCTATGAACCACAACCTTTGAAGTCTTTGAAGACATCAAGAAGGGGTTGTTGCATCAGCTTGGCCAGACAGAAGGCCTGTTTCACCAAAAGATCAGGGGATAAAGCTAAACCAAAGTGAGTTGCCAATAGAGCTGGAAGCCTGCATCCAAAATACCCTTGAACTCTGGAAAGGGATTGAAACCCTCCTGAAGTAATGGAGGCCCTCTCTTTAAAACAGTTAGTTAACAATCTCCTTCCTTACAGAGGGCTCTTTTACAGTTAAACAAAACTTCCTTTTCTATGGCTGTAGATACCACTCAAGTTCATGCAGAAGCAGCTAAAAACTTTACAAACCTTCACCAATGAAAGGAAGGGAAGAAGGAAGTAAGAACTCCCCCCACCTACCGCTCCAAAGATCATCGGGTATTGAGTAAGGACCCACTCAGGGAAAATATAAAACCATGGATAAAGGTAATATGAAAGAAAAACAAACATATACCCAAGTTAGTGAAAAGTAAGGCCTGCTCCTACTGAGAGAAAATAATGAATAACTGCCATAATATATTGTTTCTCATGTGGAGAAAAGGGTCACATGGACAGGAGCATTCTCAAAAACCTAAACAACAAGCCCATGGAGGTGAGTTTGATGATAGGGGAAGAATATGACATCCTCCCTAATGATGAGCAATTGTTACTTTCTCTCTGAACCGGTCCAAACGCATTATATAGTTAGAAGAAATGGCAAACCTGCATCTGCTTTAATTGATTCAGGCAGTACACAAAGAGCAAAATGGGCCAACCTCATAGCGACAGAAGACATGGAAAAGGGCAGATGACATAGAGTAATGTTCATGCATGGGCATGAAGAAATATATGTTAAGACTCCAGTCTCGATTACAGTCCGAGAGATGGAGATCCTCATGAAATCCACCAACATTCCCGAACTCCGTGAAGAAGTAATCATAAGGACTGACTTCCCAAACTTTGGCCAAATAATAGCAGACAAAAACAAGCACCAGTAAAAAGTATCCCCTATGGGTAGTTCGGAGGAGGGAGAGATAGATAAATATTTGCCCATTTGGGATTGGAGAACCAATAAACCAATAGCAAAATTCAGCCAACCTTCAGAGGACAGGCCAGAGAATAAGGGGAAGGGCGTGTGATGAATCTGCTTATGAAGGGGGAGACCTTCCTATGAGGCCTGGGTGGTGAGGCCGCTACCCAATAGTCCCCATGGGAGTGGTACTCTGCAGGTGGGTCTCATCGGAGGGGAACCCCACTTGGGACTAGCGATGACCACATCAGGAGAACATAGTATTTTCACCAATCCCGTGACCCTAGAAAATCTACCCACAGTTACCCTACTTTTCCTTCATGTCATTCCTCTTCACTCTTACCCTCATAGTCAATGTACTTTTCTAAAGCTGACCATGTAGTGAGTACTGAGATGAACATGATTCCTAGAGAGTTACCACACCAGCACTCACTTAGTACTGAGACAATGAAGATTCCTAGTGTGTTACCACACAAGACCTCAATAAATAACTATTGGAACCACTTTTACCAGTCTAGTGGTTCAGAGCCATTGATTGGAAGAGGTAAGATAAAAACCAAAGAAGGACTTGGCAGTTTGTCAAGCCCTCCCTGGGGGAAGCATGAGAGCCAGGAGAGACCTGACACATAGAAGGGTGCTCTCTGGGACATAAAGTGGAAGGAGAGAGAGTCCAGGGCCGGTGCATGAAGTGAGGACCGCACAGCCTGTAGGTGGACAAAGACTCCAGGTGCCCCAGACACCCGGGAAGCATGGAAGACTGAGAGAACATTGTCCTGGAAGGAAGGAATACAGCAGATTCACTGCAGAGCAAGCAAAGCACTAGGAAGGTACCAGAGACCCACAGACGAGCCCAGCTATCTCAAGGGAGCTGACAGCCAGGCAAACCACATTACAAGTTGCATGGGTATTCAGGAAGGAGGTGAAGGGTCACAGAGTCCCTGGTACAAATCAGAAGGCTGGGATAGGAGGATCTGGGACCATAACACAATCAGAGAAAAGCAGAGAAGTACATAGAATTGTATGAGGGCTTGGCAGGAAGGAGAACCAAGCCCAAAGAAGGGGAAACTGAGGTCACAATTTCTAGTCTGGGACATGCACCTAAAAAAAGAGAGCTGGAACTTGATGGACAGTTCATACAGTGCTTGGCAGGTTAGTGAACCAAGCCTGCATCATCTTGTATCTCCCACTACAGTCACTACAGCCGGAGGACTGCAACCAGGCCACTCTTCTTCATCACAATAACTGGTGAGAGGGAACCCGATCTGTACACCAGGGACAAGGACCCACCCTCCCCCAGCTTGGCAAAGTGTATCTAGGCTAATATTTTTCATCACAGTACCTTGTGAGAAGTAACCAGGTCTGCACACCAGGTTCAAGGACCACCTTCAGCTTGGAAAGTGTGTCCAGGCCATTCCTCTTTGTCTCAGAACCCAGTGAGAGGGAACCAGGTCTGCACAACAGGATCAAGGACACCATTCAGCTTGGAAAGAATGTACAAGCCATTCTTCTTAATTATAGTAACTTGTGAGAGGGAACTAGGACTGCACACCAGGATCTAGGACCCCCTTCAGCTTGGAAAGTGTGTCAAGGCCATTCTTCTTTGTCACAGTACCTAGTGATATGGAACCAGGTCTGTACAGCAGGATCAAGGACCCCCTCCAGCTTGGAAAGTGTGGCCAGGCAATTCTTCAATGTCACAGTACATGAGAGGGAACCAGGTATGCACACAACGGTCTGGGACCCAAAGGAACTACTTTTGAAGCCTGGGAGAGTGAGACAGTTACCCAACTGCAAAGGATTGGCTGAAACCATATTTGGAAATTCCTACTAAGACACACACTGCCTTGTGTCCAGGGGAAGGGGAGTCAACCCTATGGACCAAGAAGACATTTCCTTTGATTTAGTTAGCTCAGTGTGTAAGGGACAGATTTTGGATTTCTGACACTCAGCACTGGGACTTTTGCTTTGGACATTCTGGCAGAAGCTACTTTAGATGAGGCAGCGAAAACGCTCTTAGAATTTTGGTGAGATAGGGGTTTCCTTTCCATTTTATCCTTGAATAAAGGTTTATAGCAAAAACTATTACCCCCTCCATGTCAGTGTCATACTTCTGCTACCTTACAGAAAATGGAAGATCTTAAAATCATATTGGGGCATATATATATATATATATATATATATATATATATATATATATATATATATATATATATATATATATATATATATATATATATATATATATATTACATGGCCTGAAGTAGCGGCCATGTAGTTATGGTTAAGTTATGGTTAAGTTGCTAAATCCATAGGAAGAACACTTTTTGGGCGGCTTTAACTTTGGTCCCCCTGGACGAATCCTCACCAAACTTTGCAAGAAAAGTATATGGCCCACTCTGAATTATTTTGCAAAGTTTGGTGACGTTTGGTCAAGGAAGGGACAAAGTTATAAGGGGGTCCCAAAATGTTTTTTTCCCATAGACAAGATGGAAAAAAACTTTGCTCACAAACCACTGTACGGATTTTCACCAAATTTGTGGCAGGAGCCGCGGCTTGGTCCCGTAAGCGTGCTTTTGTTAATTTGGTGTAAATCTGTCCAGTAGTTTTTATTAAAACGATGAAAACATAATGCAAAATATGTTGTGATATCTATGTCCGGTCCATGGACTCACTTCCCTGTTTGGTCCGCAGACTAGCCTCTAATTGCGCCAGAAAAAATGTGCTGACTTTTGCGTGGTCCACGGACATCGGGATGCAGCTGCTGATTGGGTGGTGAGAAAATGTGAAATGCACTGGTTTCTGCAAAACGATGCCATGTTGGATTCGCAGACCTCTCTTTGGGTCTGCGGACAGCGGGGCAAAAAGCAACATTGCACTTGTGAAACTTAACAAACAATCTATTGGGAGGTGGGGGGGATGAGGATGGGATGGGATATGGCCATCAGAAGCCAAAAAAATTGGTGTTTTTAATCCCTGACAATCTGCCGCGAACACTCCAGATTTCCTGGGGCAGTCCTGTGGTTTCCGCAGACACTTCGGATGTCCTAGGACATCTGTACCTATTTCTGCATTACAGGGTTGGAGAAAAGCAGTTTTTGGATGGCTTATAACTTTAGCGCCACTTAATGAAACTGCATGTAGTTTTGCAATTTTATTCTAGACCTAATCCTCAATGCTTTCGCAAAGTTTTGTGGGATTCTGTCAGGAGGGGGCACAATTAGATGGGGGATCCCAACATATTGTAAAGGCATATAAATGTGATGTCATTTGACAAATCTGCACAACATTTGGCAAAATGATTTTGGATCTAGATATATATGGTTTTCTAAAGTTTGGTGGGATTTTCTCAAGTGGGGGCGAAATTAGAGGGGGGTCTCAACATTTTTAGATGACTTATAACTATGTTGCTATTTGACAAATGTGGACAAATGTTTTGAGAGAGATATAGACCCAACCTTCAATGTTTGTGTAAAGACTGAATGGATTTTGTCAAGTGGGGGCTAAGTTATATGAATATTGTATGTACATACATTTTGACACTTTTGAAAAAATAAAACATGGGCGTATTTAGAGCAAACCCATGTGGAGCATTGGCAAGGACATTAAAGTATGATTTTGCAAATGTCCATTTTTTTTATTTTTTGACAAGTGTCATAATGTAGGTACAAAAAATAGTCATATACCATTGGTGACCGAAGTATAGCCTGTGGCCGTAGGCAGAAGCTGGATTGTCTGGGTCATGGCATAAGGTCATGACGCAGACATTCTGGCTACTGGCCATTACTGTGAGGGACGTAAAATGGTGTTAAAGTGGCCTTGTCCACCTGGGACCGGCTGTGTGGTAAAGTTATTCGAAAGCAGGATAAGTTTGAAATGGAAAAAACATGTGCTTGTGGTAATATGGTTATGGGGTTCTGCAAGCTGCCATAAAAAGGGAAGAGGGGCTCTGTATGGAGCCCTGCCTTCTCTTTCCATGGTGGCCATCTTGGAAAAGCATTGTCCTTCCTACTTTTGGAAGATACATTTATTTTTTAGCACACTGGCTTCTGGCTTTGTGAACCAAGCTTGCTAATGGCCTTTATTTTTATCCCCCATTGCATGGGTTGCAATTGAAGATAATGGTCTGGAGTCCTTGTTATTTATTTATTTATTTGTAACACGCTAAATCCCGCAGACATCAGGGCGCACACAGACACACTTCGCTTCTGCTGATAACTTGGGCTGCCGGGCTGTTATCCCCTGTTGCGGATGAAAAATGGTGTTAAAGTGGCCATGTCCACCTGGGACCGGCTATGTGGTAAAGTTATTGTAGGATATGTTTGAAAGGGAAAAAAAAAATGTGCACGTGGTAATATGGTCATACTGTTCTGCAGGCTGCCATAGAAAGGTAAGAGGACTCTGTACGTCCAAGGCATCCCGCTGTAGGAAGGAAAATCCTTCCTTCCTACTGCGGGATGGTGCAGACGTCCAGCTGTCTAAAGAAAATGTTTTAGCACCCCGGGTTCCCGCTTTGTGCATTTCACTTTGGTATATTAAGCCTTTGATACACTCCCAACAGTGGTAAAGAACTGCCACACCCATGATTCAATCTGGGGCTAGAGGTTGGCACGTCCTCTACCTCATCTGCTTGGTCCTCTTCATTGTCTTTGGAAGTACTGCACTTTTTCTGTTGTGCAGGTCCTCCAGCTGGTGGTGGTGGTGGTGGCTCTTGGGGAGGAGGGAGGTCAATATCTGATGCCATTTTTAAGAGAAATAGCAGTTTTACTAATATTCTTCCAAGTATGTGCTTTGCACTAGATTGTTAATGGATAATGAGTAAGTATAGGTGCAGGAGCTGTGCAAGGGTGCATTTTGAGCTTGAAAGTTCCTAGATCAGTCAGAAAAATGCAGTTCCAAACAGTCTTCCAAGCATGAACCCGATTCCGAAGTGCGGACGCCTTCACAGACACGACATCATGCTGCATGCAAGTGCATGGTCATGTGGCACTGTTCGGAAGGTCTGTTATGGTATCAGACATTTGCGGATGTCGACAGATGCAAAAACCGTGGAGAAAGTTGCAAAAAGTGAATAGAAGAGTTAAAAATGATACTAGAAGGTGGGAAATTACCGAGTTTTAAGGTGAAACATTTTAAATTGGACAGAAGTCTTGCTATATTGGGGTAAGTATGATATTAATAAGTCATAGGAAAATAGCATGCACTGGTAAAAACCCATGAAAGTCAGTGAAAAAACTTTGTTAAAGGGACGTTATGGTTAAGTTGCACTGATAAAAACCTATGAAATTCAATGAAAAAACTTTGTTAAAGGGATGTTATGGTTTCAAGTAAAACCAAAAAACCTCAGAAATTCACGAGTTAAGGTAAGCTAAGCAACCATAACTTGCACCACCACCGTGCACTGCTAAGACTAACACCCAGGACATCAAAGATGACAGCACAAATGTCATTGACACTAGCTAAGCTGGCATGAACACTTATTCTACACATGCAATCAACAATGGATATCCATATACCTTTGAATAAATCATGAAACCCTTTAAATTGCACACATGGGATTACATTGTCTTGCTGTGTTTACTCTTAGGGTGAGGGTTTTGGGGGTTTCGTTCCCCATGATAACCTGCAGACTGGGTCGTTCTGGCCCATCAAGGCGGGAGGATAGAGGAGTGACACATGTTAGTTTTAGGACTGAATATACTTATTTATTAAATTGGTATGCTTACAATAACAATAAAAGTTTTGCATATTGAGACACATACAAAATCAAATACATTTTCTTCATAAAATCTGCTCATGAAATCAAATCATCGCATTATAACACAAACATTTAATTCGATAACTCTTTTAACATAGCTAAAATCATCGCAACAAATGTCACCATATAAAACAATAAGTTCAAATCGTTCCTATGAAGTAGTTTTCTCCATATGTAATCCATATTCCAGTTATACATTGTATTATCATACGCCATAAGATATTTACTACGTAGCTTCTCAATGCTTTCACACTCACATATGATGTAGTATGCCGATTCTAAAATATTTACTCCACAAAGTCTACAGTACCTGAATTATTTCTGGATACCAACTTTGGCACCTAATATTTCCATGACATTGCACATGTTAGAATTAAACATCAAATACCAACAATCGGGATATGCTAATTGATATTTTGGTTTGGTCTCTCTCTCCACCAAATGACCTATAAATACTCTACTATTAGCCTTTGTTGCTAGATTAACTATCCACTGCTCTCTATATAATTCATAGATCAAAATGTTCAACTTTCGTTTGATCTGGGCAGTAGAATAGTATAACTAATAGAAGGTATCATTATTGATCCATTTGTGATATGCCAATCTCCATCTCTGTAGAGTTACAAGGTCATTTTTGTCATCGCCCAATCCATATTGTTCCATAAGCTTCACCATGAAAGTTCCATTAGATAATCTTGTCAATTTAACATACAGCATGGCTGCCATAAATTGCACTCTGTTATTAGCACTAGTCAACTCACATTCTTAAAGAATGTATTGATATGAGGGATTGTTTGGCATTCGCATCAATAGCCTCAACAATTTTGCTTCCTATTTATCTAATTCATTTTCAAGATGTTATCCCCAGATTTCAGCTCTATATATCAAACAGGATACAATTTTAGCAGAGTACAATTTTAATACCATATTAACTGAGAAGTTGCCCTGATCTCCCATAAGTTTATTTAATGCCATGGTAAGGATCATACATTTTCTCTTGGTTTAGCTCCAATGCTTTTTGCAGGTAAGCTTATTGTCAATTATTACCCACAAATATTTATATTTATTTACAACTTCAATCTGCTGTTTATCATTCGTCCATCTTCCATTGTTATTTTTCCTATTCAAGGGTTTAGACTCAAACTTCATTATTTTAGTTGTCCCTACATTGATAACAAGATAATTTATCCTAACAAACTTAGCTAATTCATCCAACTTTGCTTGTAAACCCTTTGGTGTAAAGTCTAATAAAAGAAGATCATCAGCATATCCTAACCATCTCAAAGTGAGATTGCCAATCTTAATATCATTCATTTGGTCATTTACATTTCTTAGAAAATCTGCCAGATATAGATTAAACAGTGTGGCTGCAAGTGTGCAACCTTGCTTAACTCCGCGTAAAGTTGGGATATCTTCTGACATTCTCTCCTCTATATCTAGAGACATTCTGACAGATGTATCCTGATAAAGCAATTGTATCATATATATCAACTCACCAGGAATTCCCCAAAGTTCAAGTTTTGCCCATAATTTCCTTTGTGCAATAGTATCGAAGGCTGCTGAAAAATCACTGTACGCAGCATATCCTAGCAGCCCCCGATTCTTCCATGAGTACTAAAGAGCACTTACCAAAATAGCTATGGTATGGGATGTCAAGGACCCCACTCTAAATCCTGATTGACATTCTGGCAATATCCCGCTGCTTGATAGCCACTGATTAAGTTCAGTTAGCAAGAATTTAGCAAACATTTTTGCAGGGATACCTAACATAGCCAACATCCTGTAATTGGCAGAATCTTTCCAAGCACCTTTTTTATACATGGGAGGTATAATGCTCTTCTTCAATGTTTCTTCAATCCACTGAAAGATAATGTTTAGGCCCTTGGCCCATTTTTCAGGACACTGATGTAGTAGTGCATTACAAGTGCTACCTGGTCTGGCTGCTCTAGACTTTGGTAATTGTTTTATCAAATTAGTTAGAGAGTTCACCGTATAGGTACCCTTCCACTTCATTTCTTTATACTTATAGTCTTTTTCATCACTCCCAAGGGATCATAATGTATTCTTAACATGGTTAGTCCGACTCCTTATTGATATATCTTTATGTCCAGTTCATGAGTTCTCGATGACTACCCCTATATAACACCCCTCTCTTGGAACCCCCCTGACCCCACTGAGCCAAGAAGTAGTTCTGTTTTGCAAGTTTAAATGGTTTATTTGAGAATGTAAACAATATATATATATATATATATATATATCACACTTTATAATAAATTAATAATTAATATCACACTTCAGAACATGAGCAGTTAACAATAATGGGTAATGTTCTACTAAAAAACTGATTTGATTACCCAGGAGTAGTACAAAGGATGAGGTAGCACGCTTGGGAATAGGAACAGAAGAATAAGGTGGTAGAGAAAGCGTTATCTAGTTTCAGATGGATGCAATGTTGAATGAAAATGCAATACAGAAAATACTCAATATGATTTCAACAAAACAATGTAATCAATTTTCTCTGGCAATCCACTCCCCCCTTATGCAATGTAAGGAAATGAAGAGGAGAGCACACAGTTCTTAGAAATGCAATCAAATGTAATTCAGTTCACCCCAGCAAGCTTAGACTACAGAAGTTTGAAACACAGGCAAAATGCTTTGAATATGGTGACAATGCAGTGAAAAATATGCTGAAAATGCTTTTAATTCCCTTCAGGAGGTTCAGGGTGAGGGGTATCTAGTTAATATTAGTTCAGGCTCACTCTAGCAATGATTCAGGGATGGTTCTTAAGAGGCAAACGAAATTTAGCAGTTCAGGCAAAAGCAGCTATCTTTTTACAAGTAAAGAAATCGGGCCAAATCGCAAATCGCTGCAAAATTCGCGAATGCTTGAATCACGATTATGGCAAAGGTATATGGACTAGCAAGTCAGTTCTAGGTTTGCTTGAAAGCTGAGGTTCTAAGCTTTCAGGGGAAAGTTAAATCAAGTTCCTAGCCCAAACGGTTCCAGAGATACGGGCGATTAAATAAAGGTAGTTTTTCGGATTTGAAATTTTAAAAGTTCAAAGCGACAGGTTACAGCTTGCAGCTAGAAAATGACAGGTGACAGTTCTACTTAGGTTAAATAGATTGAATTATATTATATTAAACTAAGGGATATGTTCTGAGTTTTGCTGAGTACTCACAAGAGATTTTGGACAGGAAGGCAACTTTGTCACGGATCCGGTCACTGAGCACAGCACTTCACAGCGATCTGGTCTCCGGTTCCGAGTACAGCTCTGCTTTCTGTGTCACCGGCACTGCTCCTGAATCTTGGGTTCTGCTGGTCTGGTCTAGCACCGGTCCGCACGGCTCCTTGTCCCGCTTTCTCCGGACACAGCGCTGATCTGCACGGCTCCTGGACACTGCTACCGGTCCCGGCAATGTTCTAGGCAGGGAATTCAAACAGCTCGCGCGGCTGTTGATAGTCTGCAAATGATTTTTGGGCCTGCTGACAAATACTTTTGCTTGCAGTGGGCCTTCTTGGTTCAAAGTTCTGTAGTCTCTGTTTAGCTTGGAAGTCTAAGTGTAGGATCTCTGGATGTGAAGTCTTCGGTCAGCATGCTCCGCAGCAAATGGAATTGAATGTCTCTACCTGTCCCAGCAGTCTCTTTTTAGGTGTTTTGAAAGTAGGTGGAGAGGCTAGCTTTCTAGGCCCAACCCCTTCAGAGTTCTGATAGGTTGGAGAATTATTTGCATTCTCACTGGAGAACAGGATTGTGTGTCAAATTACACACAAATCTATATTTGACCTAAAGACATATTTCATAGATACACAGTGGTTTGAAATTACATGCACCCATCACGGATCACATGAGGTATACTCTGTTCAAACTCCGATGTTTCTAAGAGCTCGCATTCAGAACTGGCAACATTTTGCGTTTTTTAACTGGTTTTGCAACATTGGGTTTTCATTAAAAATTATACACATATACACGTCCTGTCCATACATACTCCAGTAAATTCCCATGTCTCTAGCTTAAACACAGAGTCTGTGGTGTCAATAAATAGCAGGGTTTTGCCCCAGAACATCACGCAAATTCACAACGCGTCTTAAAACGTGCACCGAAAAATCACAAGAATTATGGTATCATTTAAATAATTTTGACAAGTCCGCACTGTGAGTGATACATCTTTCTTAGAATCATATTCTGGCCAACAGGGGTGTGTCTTTTCAGGTCACATGGTATAGAAACCAGTTTATCCAGTTTCTGCCAAGCTCAGAGACCCTGTCCCTCCCAGCTTCTGCCAAGAGGAAGCTGTTTTACGGTCCCCCCAATAAACCATCTGCCTGAGTCAAGGCAGGGCTTTGTTCAAAAGGAAGCCATTTACGACCACCCTAATAAACCATCTGCCTGGGCCCTTTCTTTAGTTTCTTGCAATCCCCTGGTAATTCAATCAGAGAGTGTGTGACCTCCTTTTGGCAGGAGCAACAGAATGCAGCCAGGCCTGGGAATGCATTTGTTGGGCAAGCCCCCACTCCTGTCGGGGGTAGCTGTCTGGCAGAATTCCAGTTTCCTTAAACCAGGTTTCAGGTAAAATGTCACTTTTTGTTCCCCAGTTTAAGTCAAGACATGTTTTACATATGCAGCTAGAATGCTGATTCTAAGTTCAAAACTATGACATTTTAACAGTTACAAATTATGTGACACTCAAAAGTAGGTCACTCAGTTAATTCAAACATCTCGATTTTGGTGGTTTTAATCCAGTTTCAGTTAGGCGGCTGACATGCATAGCTCAGCCAGTTTTGTTATGAACATTGTTTTGGGCTCTTCATCTTCCCAGATTTAGTATGCACACATACTTCATTCTACCAGATGTCCGCTGGTGTTCAGTAAGATTTTTGGATGTGTTGCAATGTTTGAAAATAGGCTTTTTGAGCTGGCATTCAGAGAAACAAAAGGTGATTTTAAAGTGGTTTTTTCCTTTGGCACACATTTCACTCATGGCACCCCGGCCCATCCTGCTCGCACTGGTGGGTGGCAAGTTAGGTAACCATTTTGGTGTGCGCACAAACTGCGTGGTTCTCCTGGATTCTGGCGCACATGTGGGCTTTTTGGCCATCTTGGATTTTCTAAGCCCACAGCACCAAATGTTGCAGCATGATAGCTCAAACGTGGGTCAGGACACCCAACACCTCTCTAACACACAAATAGGAAGTGTCCTTTCTTTTTTGTTATTTATAATATCCCACATCATTTGGCTATTTTTATTCTTTGACACATGGGTCAATTAAGCCATATTTATTCTTTTTTCTTTTTCCAATTTTTTTTTTTTTGCCATCTTTTATACTGAATTTTACATCGGTGTGTACTGTCAACAGCATTTACATCATTCTCTTTTATACATTTACGGATATTCAACCTAAGTGTTTTTTTCCGATTGTATTTCTTAGTCAAATTTTTTATGGTATTCCAAATTCCATCTTTCGTACACAGACCTATAACTTTGTTTTATATTTACAAAAGATTTTATTCGCTCAGTCAGTTGTTCAAACTCACATATCATATTGCTCTCTAAATTCATTTCACTAAATTCAATGTTTCGATGACATTTTCCAACAACGGTTTGGCTATATTATTACCTTACTCTATATTCTTGGGATTCTATTTTATTCTGTTCCCTTCAGAGTTTACACCAATATCGCTGTGTTTTTGATATTCATCACCCACTATCGTCTTGATAATCAGCCAAAGATATAGTGGGAGATTATCACTTTCATCCCTGCATCCAACTGCCATATCAAGCACAAACGATTGTGCCCTTTTGTTCACAATCATATAGTCTAAAGTACTCATACACACACCCTGGTCACATTATTCTCACAATCTCCAGGTGTGTTTCCTATCAATACTATTAACTGGAACTTATTTAACAGTGAAACCCAAACCTTGGCCTCCCTATTATTATGGCCTTTGGTAATCGGTTCAGATTTATATTCCTCTGTTGTGACCTCAGACTTGAAATTGATTTTGGCATTGAAGTCACCCACAATAATCAACACATTGTATTACCAATTTCTACGAGAATTTTAGTTATCATGGCTATAATTCATTTACAAAACCGACCGTTGGGTGGATTGTATTTATTGATAAGTACAAATGTATTTATTGTTGACATCGTAAATGTTACAGTCACAGCTAACACCATTGTTGTTGATTCTTATCCCACTCCATGGATGTTTAATGGAAATCAGAAGACCTCCCTTTGGTCTACCTCTAGCTCCTTGTGTTGCATTACTTACATGGTTGTTACACCCATCTATTTCGCATTCATCAATAAGCCAAGTTTCCTGTAGGGCTATAACTCTAAATTTCGTAACATTATTCATTAACCTGTCATCATTGAAAGAATGTGAGTTGCCTCAAGTATTCCCGGAAAGTATTGTATCAGGGACATCAGGAGCGTGCTTCAAAGCGGTATTTAAAAGCTGTAGGTAGCCACTGCCAATATTCATCTAAGATATCTTTATCAATCAGTCGGTCAGGAATCACAACACAAGATTTCTTATTTTTCATATTGATCTCCTGTTTTCTCTTCATCTCCTGAGTATTCCTACTATCTACTTCATTTGTCATTTTCAAATCATACTTATCTTTCAACATACTTATTTCTTTACACATAAGCCTAATTCCTCAAACAGATTACTATAGCTCAGTATGAATTCATGTATCATCAGTTCTCTGCACCATAGATTAGTAATTATTCTAGTGGAACTTACTACTTGGTCCACAATTGTAAAATCATCTGACACTATCATCCTCAATGGAGCAATAGACGCACATATTTGAAGAATACAACTTCTATTAAGCACCAACATCTTAGTCACATCTATTTTTTTCAATTTGCATGGCCCTTATTGTATCACTCATTAAAAACATGTCTTTATTGTTACTGTCCATATTATTTACATTAGCTTTCTCCACTATCCGAGGAATTTCATTAATGTTCTAACTATTCTTTACCAATTTGTTCCCCATCATTTTTTTCTATATGGGCACCTTCTCCTGGCTGACCCAATGTGTTCTCATACTGCTTATGTACATCAGCCAATATTTCATTTGTAGTTGACAAGTTATTTTTCTTTTTCTTACGCCGCTTAATTTTCTTAGATAGGCTCTGCCACTCTTCACTGATTTCACCTGAATGAATCTGAGCTGGATTAATTAGGACATCTCTAATATCAGAGTCATTGGTCGTTTTTTGTGTTTTGACTTTATTTTTACTGCCGTCTTTTACCTGTGGCTCATGTATTACTGCAGTATGGATTCCAACATAATTAGCTTCTTTATACATCGACAAGCTTTTAGGTTCATTGCTCATCTCTTGCTTACTTATTCCTAATTCAGATGTTCCTATCATATTAATATCGGATGTACATTGCACATCCACATGCAGCCATTACTAGTTGCTTTCCTCTTAGTGGTATTGTACATGACTGCTTGTGCATATCCTCTTTTCTTATTATACTTTTTCTGTTTTGTTAGTTTTTTAACATTCCTACTCTCCATATTCTCTTTCACACTACAATTTTTCTTCTTGGTCAGTGGGTGTTCCGAGATAGTATATTCATTATCTCTCACTTTCGACCCACTTAGCTTACTCGGATCCTTGGTTGCTGAGTAAGCATTCACGTTGGCACTAGGTAATTCTAACTCAATGTTTGTACTATTATCAGTATCAGAGCCATACTCATAACACTTGTATCATTTGGACTATTGAATATAAGTGCGTTGGGTTTTTCAGCTAGCGGGGACACTAACAGGTTGTCCGATATGATGTTATCAATTGCCAAGCGAGATTTCCTTATTACTATGCAGGGGAGTTGCTAGGTCTGGAAAAGACTTGGGGCTATGCTGATGTCAGAACTGTTGGGGCTGGGGGCTAGCTAGTCTTTTGGCTGTAGCTCCTGAGATTCTATCCGGGGCTACAACCAAAAGATCAGGGGCTATACCCCCCTTAACCCCTCCCTAGCAACGCCCCTGTTACTATGAATCCAGATGAGGAATCAATTTCAAACCTCTCTCCTGGATTAAGCAGCTCCTCTTTATCGCATTCTTTTTTCTTACTCATTATCTCAGTCTGTATGTTAGTGGTCAGACTCATTTCTTCACCAATACTGGGTAGTGGAGTTCTATAATTTTTCTAACAAAACATTCTATTGTTTGCTTTCATAGTTATCCCGTTCTAATGGTGTAGATTTTAACACTTGTGCAAACAGTTTACTACTCATACAGGGAAAGGCAGACAATAATTCATCCATTATTTCTATCACATTACATTCAGCCTCATTACTATTCATAGTGGGCTCCTCCACTGCTATAGGGTTAGTGTCAGTGTTCTCAATTTTACTAAAAAAGGAGGTCATTTTCAATAACCCGGGATGTGTAATTATCTTTCTTTTACATGCTCGGCTAGCCCTTCCATTGTGCACGTTCTTAGTAACACTGCTCTCCCTGTGAACAACCTTATGTATAGCTGGGTCACATATTCCTATTTGGAGATTTCTAGTAGATCGTAATTCCATTAAGTTGGTTACTACAATAAATTATCCAACCTTTTCTTCACACTTACCAATCACTTTACACAGTACCCAGTTAATTAAAAATGGCTAAAATCACTATTAGAATTAAAATTATATCTAAAACTAAGCAGAAATTCTTACCACACACAGCACACCGCAAACAATGAACAGTCCACTTTCTTGCACTTGCTGGTGCGCATGCTGGTGCGCTGTCTTGTGGGTATTTCTGCAGTTCCGAGGGGAAGGCATAGGGGGAATCACCTTCACGTGTCCAATCACAGGACCTTGTTCTCATGAGTCATCAAACACAGTCTGTGTTGCACGAAACACCGTCCTCCTGTTCTCTTTCTCTCAGCGTACTAATCCACTCGTAATCAGCATGCAAACAGGCAAGCGGGTCAGCCAGTCAACAGTCCGCTTTCTTGCACTTCCTGGTGCGTGACAGAATATACTATGACAGGGATCTGGGTTTATTGGGGGCACTCCGGAGTGAGCTGCACAGCGGGGTCAAACTTTTGCTACATCAAGAGAATACCTTTGGAGGGCATAGGGTTGCACACGCAGTCATTTTCCAACAGTAAGGGTGAGGGGTACCGTAGCAGGTTTGTGGAGATGGATGGGTTAGGCCGGTTCACACATAGGGCAGTGATCTCAGAAGAAGAGAGAGAAGATACTTGGTGTTATTTGTTGCAATTATCCCTGGCACATCCGTGAGAAAGGTATTTGTGAAGTGCAGACAGAGGAAGAAAAGGTGTGGGGCATGAGTGCTTGTGGTGCGCGGCTCTGCAGAGGGGAGAGGTGGCTTTTGTAGTATGGAGTGCATCTTAGTCCAAAAATGGAGTCAGGGCACACAAAATGGAGTCCAAGTGTGTCTTGCAATAGTCCCACCTCTGCTCCAATCGAAGCCTTATTTTGCATAGCAGCAGAAGGGCGATGGAGGTGTCCCCACTTGTGCAAGAGCAAGCAGTTCATTTTGTGTAGAATGCATGGGGGGGCTAGTTCACCCCTTCCTTCCCTACACTGATCAAATTCCCTCAAGCGATTTTTGCTGTGTGCTGCACAGCATTTTTTATGTTTCTCTTTGGGGAAATGAATGGGAGTGTGGCAGTAGCCGTGTACAGGGTTTATTTTCTTTTTTCATCAGTTTTTCATTTACTACCAAATCTTTCCCAAAATGTCCAGTCAGTGGGGCCTGGGCTTGTGCATGTGCATTTCTCCTCTTATCTATATTGGCAGAGAAAGTAACGATTCTCTCTTGTGCTGTCTGGCAGCTAAGCTTTATTGTTAATAAGGTGGGAACAATTAACAAAAGAAATACGAGGGCGCTGCTTCTCATGGTTTCTTTTGAAATTCGTTGAGAAGCTGATGCTGAATGTCTTGTATACTAGTTTGACCGTAGACAATTAAGTTAACACATTTAAAATGCATTTTGCAATTATGGATTATATAACAATAGCTTTTATAGAAAATGTCGAACAACAGTGTGAAATGTATTCTGCATACTAAAGTCTCTCTTTTGTTGTTATTAATGTTTAACAGGGCCCTGTCAGCCAAACCCATGCCATAATGGAGGAATGTGTGAAATTAGTGAAGCATTTCGAGGAGACACGTTCATTGGATATGTTTGTAAATGTGAAGCAGGTTACAATGGAGTCCATTGCCAACACAGTAAGTTCACAAGCATGTTTCCATTTGAGACTGTTGAAATGTTTTTTGCTTATAGACTTTTTAGACCATATCATGCCATATAATAAAACATAAATAATGACTTTAGAGGCTGCCACTATGCTGGAAAATGTGATCTACAGTATTAAACCAAATAATGCATGGCTTTAATATGAACATGACTACGAGGAGCCAGATTAGAGAAACCTTGCACCAATGAACAATGCAATTGTGCATGGTATTAGCAGTAGGGCAAAGTTTGCGCTAGTGCACACATATTGAGCCCATATTAGGAAGTCTTGCTCCTTGAAAAGTGCAATTTTGCATGGTATTAGTGGTAGTGCAAGGTTTGTCCTTGGATAGAAAGCAACACATTTCAATGTATTTTGTGGACCTTTGCAAACGTTGCCCTCATGTTAATACAGAATTGTATTAGCACTAGGGCAAACATTGTCCTGGTACAAAAATGCTTTGAAGCTACAGTAGGGCAATTGTTGCATAATACTAATACCATGCAAAATTGCACTTGTCATGGTGTGAAGGTGTTCTGATATGGCCCCAAAGTGTTTGCTCTAGTGTTAATATTGTGTAAAATTGAACTTGATCCAGTGCAACGTTTCTGTAATCTGGCCCAATAATGTAATTCAGTTCATCCTCCACAGGACGGTCTAGGCCTGATTCACAAAGGGGTTTTCAATGGGTGTTTTCATTTTCAAAAATAATGTTGCAAAAATGTCAATGACTCTTAAATCTATTTACGATTTTAATAAACTAATTGTGCAAATGGTGTCACATAAGAATATAAGGCTACTATCCTTAGTTATTCTGAAACTTTGTTTCTTTTTATTGGTAAGAGAAGTATAACCCATATGTTTGCAGATTTACCTAAATTGATTTGTGCTTTTTGTTTTTACTAGTTTTAAGTGGCAAGACAACGTGGGGAGAGTGTGTTTATGATAATAGTACACGGTATATATTTTGCGTTACACTTGTGTATTTTATTAAAATATAATTTTAATCAATGTTGTAGTTCATGGTTTCTCTGCTGAAGTATTTGTAAAAGGAATGTTTATATAACATTTTTCTCTGCTAATCTTATCTCAATTATAGTGATTGCTAGTAAAAAACTGCAATACTGCACTTTGTGAAAGACTTCTACATATTGCAATGTATTCCATTATCTTGTACAGTTGTTGTACATAATGGTGTTCCTTGGTCCTTTAATTTTACAATGTAGAAATGATTAGTGTTTATTGTAACATTCTGCATCGTGTGTATGTACATTTTAGCATTGTCTGGAAGAAATATTGAGTTTTATAATGTGCTCAGTAGCAAACAAAATGTTCATCAACGTATGTAAATATACTACATAATGATATAAACGTTTGCAGTCAGTATTTGGAAAATACAACAACAAATTGAAATATATATATATATATATATATATATATATATATATATAGCTAGTGTTTTTGTACAAATGTGTATGGGCAAGGAATCTCTTTTGACAATTGATGGGATAGCAAAATTGGGCGTAACATAACAGTACAATTCATACTCCATGGAAGATGTCAATTTTCCTAAATCAGACTAATGTACTTAATACAATTCTGATGACATTCTAAATCCAGACTGATTATGTATATTCAATTCTTTCAGTTCAATTAAGTGTTGAGAACAGCATATACGATCATAGAAAATAGGGAAATGGGAGAAACCGAAATTGGTGAAGCTGTTACAAGACAATATTCGGTAGCATTAATTTGAAATTAGAATAAACCAATAACAACAAACATGATCCAGAGCAACCATGATTTAAAGCAAGCAAAAACAATATAATATTATTGGTAGTTTGTGTTATATTCCATGCAATAATTGTTGATTTGGTACAATTACATTTGTTTTAGATGGCAAATAAAGGTTGGTGCATGAAACAAAATAAGAAATCTAATGTACCAGATGTTGACTTTGTCAGTGTTTTCAGTCTACACTTATACATTTTCAAAAAGTAGCAAACACGGGCATCACAATGTGCATTTCCACATGCACAGCTGCACACTTCCAGGCCAGCAGAGAGCCACTTCAAATTGTCAAGAACTGTGGTCACAAGAGCACCAAGCATTACAATCCTCCTTTCTCAAAGGGAGACTCATGAGGGTCTTCTAAGACCAAGCACAAACAGCATCAAGCACACTGCTCTGCGGTGTCCCGCAAGGCTCTTGCACAGCCATTTTCACCCTCCCCCTCTTCAAGGATTGGAACAGCACGGCATAGCCTACTCCAACTTTGCCGACAACACTAAAGTCCTCCTCCCTCTCACGGGCTCCTACCAACAAGACTCTGTAGCCCTTGACAACATCTATACTGCCATCCAGACCTGGATTTCAGCAAATGGGCTATGTCTAAATGGGGACAAAACAGAGATCCTCATTTTAGGTAACAAAACTGCTTAACAAACTGGACCCCCTATACCAGGCCTTCACAATTGACAAAACACCTATCAAGGTCTCCCCTGCTGTCAAAACTCTGGGGGTCTACTTTGACTATACCTTATCCATGAGCGCCATTGCCTCCTCATCAGCGTTCTCTACCAAAATAATCAATGTGGTAAAGCCCTACTTGTCCAAGACTAACCGACTATCAATAGCCAGAGCCACAGTTGGTGCTAAGCTAGATTATTATAATGCCCTACTCCTTGGCACCTCCAACAAAAACATCCACAGACTACAAGTCACCCAAAATAATGCTCTCAGGGCTGCCCTTAGCATTCCCAAAAGGGAACATCTCACACAAGCTAGGAGGGAAGCACACTGGCTACCAGTCAAGGAACAGATTTTATTCAAAACCTTGGCAATAACACATAAATGCATATCACACACTGCACTGCCTTATTTAACAGCAAAGATCACTCCCCTCTCCTCCTCCAGACCTATTTGGTCACACCATGCAAACATGATGTTTGTCCCCACTTTCAAAAGAGCTAAAGTTGGCGGGGCCAGCTTCCAACATCTAGCACCCAAACACTGGAAAACCTTACCTACACAGCTCTGAAATGAAGCATCCTACACCATCTTTCGAAAGGTTCTTACACTAAACTAAACTGTTTAATTAACATGCACCACTTGTTCCACTGTAACCAAGGAACACACTGTAACCTGTTAACCAAATGAAATACACTCCTGCGATTCTCCTCCCTACTCAAATGTATGTATACAATGTTGTGTTCATGTGACTAAGTAAGCTCTCTGCAACAGTGCCGTGATGCCCATGGGCCAATTGTGCACTTTACAAATGGAAATAAAAAAATAAAAATAAAGGAGCAGATCTCGAGGAGTGGATCTCTGAAATGGACCTTTCACATAAGGAGAGAAAAGAAAATATTTGAGTTTGGCTCATGGAGGCATCGAGCAGGGGAGTAAGTACATCACAGGAAATATTTATACAAAGTGACCATTGTTCCTACAGATTTTCCCGATATATGTTCATTTTCAAGAGGGGAAATGTGTGATTGTGAAAAAAGGAACACGTTTTTTGTACTTTTTTTCTGAATCAGCGTTGCCAATTTGGGTACATAGTTGTGGCTCCCTCCGTGCCCCCCAGCTACTTTTTCATTACCAACTCTTCAGCCACATAATTGTGCATAGAAACATGTAGCTTTAGTGGATGTCTAATTGTCAGTCGCAAACATGCATGTGTGCACACATTGAATAATCTGAATATATGCAGTTGGAGCATCTGCAGACACATTTGCCTTGTGTGAATTGCCCACAGTTTAATAATTCGTACATTACAATTTTTGAGTGCAAATGTATTATCACTCACAATAATGCATTGTGAATCGGGCCCAGTATATTCACCAGCATTCTGCACTGCACTACTATGGATTAAGCAGCAGCTGCATTTAATTGTGGTCTGGTCTACGCGGATTAACACTTTAACCTGTAAACTTCAACAAGAGGCATGCAATGAGCCGACATTAAAGCAATTTACTTGTTCTTCAGCAAAGTTCAATTTCCTGAATTGAATGACAGAATCATGACTGGGAAGTCACTGTCCTCCTCAGAAGCATCCTGTCTGCAATTACAGGCTATGCTCTCATTGATATGAGTGTTTTGTTGTATACAGGTTCTGTTATCTAAAATATGCATTTCTGTATAGTTCTGCTTCGTCTTCGTCCAATATCCATGTCTACAACTAAGACCCCTGCCCCCTGTTGAGAAATAGGCAATATAGAATGAAAGAGGGTAGCATAGAGGATTACAAGATGATAGGAACATCCTTGTTTCTCTTCTGCCGATTGCAATATCGATAACAACACCCGTATTCTGAAAAGAAAGAGCAGACCAGGCAGTGACAGTGGTGGACTGGCTTATACTCAAATATCTAGGTCACCTAACGTACACACCTGACAATTAATTGAAGCAACCACATATCAATCAATCTTCCAAGTATAAAATCGACCGGCCCACTGCTAGATCAGAATTAAGAATAGGGGTGAAGCTCAGGAATGCATGCTCTCTGTGGCGCAGCAATATTTTTTCGCCCCCACACTGATATGGGCATCCAATTTCCTTATTGTGAGATCAACGTTGTGGACCCTGGTGACTTGCTGCCTTGAGTTCTCTGGCAGCCATCTTGAATTCCTTTGCTGTACAGCTGAGACTGGGTGCAGCAGGGGTCTAGTATTCAGTGCTATACTCCCTTTCCAGACATTGGGATATTGCATTGTGGCTAAAGTGCAGCAGCCATCACATCTCAGATTCTTGACAAGATATATGTATCATTTAAGAAAAGATGCAGAGTATTTTTCTGAAGGACAATTTGTTAATTATAGCAGTCAATGTATAATATTAGAACATGGAGATCATTATTGACCAGTCAGCCAATCAGAATGTTTACAGTGCAGTCAATAACTATTGGCATTGACTTAATGTTGAACATTCGATCTTCAAAAGCACACAGGGCAACAACAGTTCCATTCCCAGTTTTTTCAGCAAAATACTTCTTCCGTGGGAGGAACTTTTTTGGTTCATCGTGCTATTTAATGCACAAAAAAGAAAGCTAAAGCATTGGACAATGCTTTTGCTTTCTTATAAAGAAACCGTTTACATTAACACTAGTGCTAACCCTGTTCCAGTTCAAACAAGTTGCAATTAAAATGCTTAACCTATGAAGAGAACCTTCATATTTAAACACTACAAAATAAAACCACAGTCAATCTACTAATTCAGTTTGTCTATTTACTTAACTCATTTCTAAAATAACTTAATGTACTTCACCACTAAAGCTCCAAGTCACGTATTGCTTTGACCACCTTATGCTAATAGCAGTATATACCTCCTGAGAGGCCAATATCACTTGGGATAATGACACTTTTCAAGGTATGTCCTGAGGCATTGTGGCAGGACATTATCCTGTAATAATGACCCATATCTACATCTATAAGGCTACAGTATTGATCTTTTCTCTAGCAGTTACAAGTGGACATTTCACTATCTGCAAATTAAGAGTGTACATTGATTTTAGTGGAATTAAGTTAATAAAGGGCAGCACAAGGAGTATGAATGGGCTCAAGAGTTTCAGGAACAATATTTTGCTTCCACTTCATTTGTATTTATCCCTTTTTGAAGATACTTGTCATGAGTTATTCACTAGTTTCCTCTTTCTTACATCATGGCAACTATTTCACAATGTAATATTCTTATACTGGTTGCAGGGGATCTGAATTCCCAGTGTGTCCCCAATAATCCAGAGGGGCATTGACACAAAGCAAGATCAATAAGTGCAAATGGCAAAAAATGGTGCTCATTTTTTAAAAAAAAGATTGGGACTGAAAGGTCTTGAATGGCACAGTTGAGGGAGACATACCTCCTGCCTATACTGGGTCACGTGGAAACATCAGATCTACATTGGATTACATTGCTGTATCCTCCAGTTTATTTCATTTGTGTGATCAGTTAGTAGTGGGTGATCCAGACCTAAGTGATCACCGTAGGCTTCAGGCCTCCTTACGCTGGAATTCCCAACAAAAAGCAACAGCTTGACATAATAGATTATAGGTAAATAATCAGAAAAACAGAGTCACAAAATATAGATACAACGGTGATCAATTAAACAAAGCACTCACGCATATCACCAAAGCTCTGGGACCAGAGTTTTGGGGAAAGAATTGCCACCCACAATACTTCCACAACTTTCTCTGATCAATAGACCAACCACAAACTACATCCTTCCTAAAACAAGTTTCACAAATACATGTATTTGATGAATAATCTAATAATCTATGAGGAAAAAGCAGGAAATGTGCCGTTCTGTCGCATTAGCAAGGAAAGAAATACCGGACAGCTTCAGCCTATGGAAATAAATAAAACTCATTAATAACTATATACCCCTACATAAAGACAGAGAATCAGTGTTAAGAACACTATCAGACAACTACTCCCGCAATTTCTGGTCCCTGATAAATTCCAAAGGGAATGATCAAGAGGCGATCCAAACGAACTGTGTGTCAGAATCTGTATGGATTAGCTACTTCTCAGAAAAGTACTCGAAATCAGATAAGGGTCCCCCTTTCAACCCTCCAGATTCCTCATGGACATTTGAAATCACAGAGGAGGCAGTCGTTGAGCTAGTCAAAAGATCATCTTCATCAAGAGCAGTAGGACCGAGTGGACTCACCTATCAGGTTTTAAAAAAGTATACAGCAATACAGGCAAAGATTCTGAGCCATTTCTTTCATGAAATCTTGAGGACCAAAACGATCCCACAATCCTGCAAGACCACTTTAATAATATCAATCTATAAAAAGGGTGACTGGAAAGATCCATGAAATTATAGGCCCATTACATTGCTGGACATTGAGAGTAAGATCTTCGCTGGACTACTATTGAAAGAACTGGAGAAATGGGCCAAAATTAAGAACATAATATCAAAACAACAGACTGACTTAAGAAGGGGGCACTCAACGGGCCTTAACGGTATCACTCTGGCAACTATGTGCTATAGAAAAGTAACATCAAAACCACCAAAGATATTTGCAGCCTTTATAGACCTATCTAGTGCCTTCGACCTACTCGATAGAGAGAGACTTTGGCTCAAGCTCACTGCCAAGGATGCCCCAAGGCCAATAATAAACATTCTAACAGCACTCCATAAAAATAACACAGCAGTAGTAAGACTAAACAGCGAAGGTCTACTGTCGGAGGAAATCCAGGTGAAAAGAGGAGTCAGGCATGCATGGTCGCCCCTTTTCTTTTGAACTTTTACATCACCAATTTTGGTCAGGAAGTAAATTCAGCAGCCCTGGCAAGCACGGAAGTGGGGAATGAAGCAATTAAGTGGATCATGTATGCAGATGATACCATGCTCGTCGATAGAACACCAGTAGGTCTCCAAAGGTTGCTGTCCACCCTAGAAATCTATATGAAGAAAAATGATCTAATAGTCAACCCAGATAAATCAAAAACAGTCGTCTTTGGAGGCAGCGGTAATGCAGATCGATTCCCCTGGAAGATAGATGGCCAGCTTATTCCTGTGGTAGACGAAATTGTGTATCTAGGTTAAACATTATATGCCAAACCAAGAAGAGGGCAAATACTATCTGACATCACATGTGTAACGAAACAGTTAACAGCCCAACTGCAAAGAACAGTTGGTCAATACTGTACATTCTCAATGCTTCCAGATCATTCAAACTCTTCTTTATGGACTTGAGGCTAAACCACTATCCTGGACATTGGATTGGGATAAAATAGAAGGGCAAATATGGAAAACATTTCTAAATCTTCCTAAAATCCTGCCAATGTTTTGTCTTCTATTTGAGTTGGGCCTAAAATCTTTAAAATCACAAATGGTCTGGAAAATGCTCTCTATATAGAGATTTATTATAGATCCTTTACAAAACTCACTGTTTGAAGATCTCAAAAAGCATTTGGATCAGCATTTGTCAGTCCTGCTCAACTTAAAAAATCTGGCACAAGAGATTTAAACAATGTGTGACAGCGATGAAGACGTACTAGTGTCAAATCCGATGAAGATAAAAAATAACTAATGGAAACAGCAGATTGGATTAAGACACTAGGGGAAATGAGAGCCTCATTCTCTTCAACCTCTCTATCCAAGTTCGACAAAAAAATGGGTTTTCTCCGAAGATACTTAATAACATTTCCTGATCATAAAATAAGAGAGAATTTCCTCAGAATGTGGCTCAATTTTGTGCACAAAGGAGCTGTTCAAGTTACAAGGGAACAGGAAAAAAGTGGTAAAACGTCATGCATCGGCTGCCGAGAACTAAAACACCAGAAACTGGAGCATTTACTGAGACATTGCCAAGGCACTCTCAATGCCAGGAAAAAACATCTGGGCAAATTCATCTCCGCCTCAGATCTAGAGCAATGCCTCTCCTCATTGATGTTCTGGAACAGACTATTCACTTGCCAAGAAACTGCCTTAGCGATAAATATAGTCAGAGTACTTGTAGATATGCAATTCATTCTGCCAAAATATTGCTAACGCTACATAGATATTGTTATGTGCAAAATTCTTTTAAATTAGAAATAATGATGCAAATTGACATGTTTAATATATGCAAGATCTTTTATTGTTCATCATTTACTTTTTTTTGTGAAAAATCAAAATTTTGGTTATAACACAAATAGAAATAGAGCGAATGACATTTCAGGCATTCCATTTTTACTGCTGAACTGAGAAGCTGTTCAAACATGTATATAGGGTTTATGGTTAAATATGTTTTAATGTAAGGGTGAGTGTTGTGTAAAAAGGAATCAACACCCAGCCCGGTGTGCACTATTTATTTAGTGTTTCAATCAAGCAACCCTTTTATCTCAGACATATTTCTCTAATAAAGAGGTATGTGGTTATTTCTGTGTTTCCAAAATGCTCTTTGATTTTATGCAAAGCAACCAGGAACCCTCCTTAATAATTTAAGGCACCTTCCCATTTCTTATTCAGGTATCATGATACGTTGACTGCTGTTCTGCCCTGCAGGATTACAAGGATGAGTAGAGGCTAAAATGCCAACTCAGCCCTTGCACATCTATAAACCAAGAGCCAACATAATCATAGAGGTAAAACAGCCAAGAGATATAACTCCTTCACATTTAGTGGTAATGTGTGCTGAGTAATGAGCCAAAGTCTCTCTCTATCGACTAGGTCGAAGGCACTAGATAGGTCTATAAAGGCTGCAAATATCTTTGGTGGTTTTGATGTTACTTTTCTATAGCACATAGTTGCCAGAGTGATACCGTTAAGGACCGTTGAGTGCCCCCTTCTTAAGTCAGTCTGTTGTTTTGATATTATGTTCTTAAGCAGGGTGTGAATGTGATGTAGTAGCAATCCACACAGCAAAGTATAACAGTCCAAAATAAAGGAATGTCCAATCAAGGCTCTATAAACATGTATACTTTAATTAGACACTGCATGTACAATAATACTAACTAGAAAGCAATGTGCCCCCCTCGCCCCACACCTTTGCAGAATAAACCCAGAATATATACAGATAGAATAGACGCATCAGTTTGGACAATGAGATGAGGGGAGAACGGCATTCAAAAGGCCACAATGTTCAAAGTGATATTTTTTCATTTGCAAAAAGGGATAGAAATGATCTAGCCAGTCTCGTTTGCCCAACAATGGACCATGGGGCAGATATCAGTCAAACATCTTCTTCATCTTCTTCAAATGTTTTGGGGTTCGACAGCACTGAACCTGTTTCTTGGCGTTGAGCACAGTGTCTGCTCGGGTCGCAGATGCAGTAGTCACAACAGCGCAGCGGCAAGCTGGAGTTGAGGCAGGGTGGAACAGAAGGGGAGTTGTGGTCTCAAAGCATTTACTTTAGCTGTGCAGATCAAGAATCGACAACAATGAAGCTGGTACCAACATGCGTACGATGGGAAGGGTCGGAGGTCATGGTTAGGGGAACACCATGATAGGGTTTTCCGAATCACAGAAGTGGCATATTTCGGATGGCGACTCGGGCAAGGTAGCAGTACTTCATAGTTTGAGCCGGGGCAACAGTGTGCTTTTGCTGGAGTGGTGCAGCCGCGAATGAGGTATAACAGAGCACAACAGTTCTGAGAACAATGGATGCCAAAGGGCAGCATTAATGGGTCCTGCTGTATTCCACAGCATGGAAGTGGTGTGAGTCATGGTTAGGAGTGTCTTGTCATCATTCTGGCTTCCAGGTGCTGTGAGACACATTCCAGGGTTGCTAGGGCCAATGCCAGTCCATGTCCCAGGCTCCCAAACATTTAGGAGGCTGGCACACTACTTCAGGGGACCTGCAGCCTGGTGTGGTCCTAGGCACAGGTTGGCTGTCAGACAGGCAGGTTTATGGTCCAGCAGTAGTGTTAGGGGACAAAGCTTGCTTCTGCCCTTGGAACACCTGCCTTCACCTCACAACTGGCAAACTTTAGAGAGAACCGCTCTCTCAGCAGGGTCCAATGACATTTCCAGGGTGGTTCAAGATAAGTCCAGATAATTCAAAGAAGTAGTGGGAGTCCCCTTCTTTTATAGGAAAACGTCTCCATGTGAATTGACAAAAGCTAGCCTTCTTTATGGGTACAATCCCTGCTCTTGAAATGTGTTGACTTTACCCTTATGATGTCACACCCAAAGTCCTTCACTCCAGAGGAAGCGGAGGGGACATGAAAGATAAAGGAATGCATAGAGAACCCTCTGAAACTGTGCAGATCTCTCTCTGGCTACCAACCCTTCCCCCTTTCCTTCTCAATAGGATCAACAACCTTTAGAAATGCAGCACACTGGTTTGAGGCCTATCTCTCCATGAATCTGCGTGCCTCTTAGTTTCGGCTCTGAGGCCAGTATCCTTTGGAGGGGCAGTATCCTTTGGAGTGGGTGTACCATGGGGAAAGGTGTTACATGCCCTCACAAAGGAACAAAGAGAGGCACCCCACCAGGGTACCTTTTTGCCAGTAGGGCAGGGTGAAGCCTCTCTGGGGGAATATACATAACCCTTCTTCAGCTGATCTGGCCCCACAGGGCTGGCACATTTGCAAAATCAATTTAATGTGGCTGGAATAACTCCAGGAGATGCTGTCCATCATACCCTAATTCAGGTATGGCTTATATTTACAGTTGCATATCGCCCCAGGGCAACAGCTTATGGATCCCCTGTGGTGGAGAGACTTCAGTATCAGTGCAACTTTCAAGAGTGCACCTGTGGCCTCTGACCCTGCTATGTTGCACTGCTAGAGCAGGTGCTGCAAATCGTGATATCAATGCAGCCAGGCACAAATACACACTAGGCCTTTGAACAACATATGTAAAATGTACTGGAAGTGATCATTAGAAATTAACATTGTAACATTTTAAACATAACCAGTTCACAAAATGAGTACAATTAAATTGATTCGCTTTTTAATGGTTTCTTTTTTTTATTTTTGCTGAGAAAACAACCAGTTTGTCTATCGAAAAGTGCTGGCATCTTGAAAAGTGTTACAGATCACAGCCAATGATTTGTTTTTATCTGCGTGTATCCAGGCAGTGTTTAAATGAGAGAATAACAGATAGGGACAGAAAGAGGGTTATGGTAATAATGAGAGAGAGAGAGACAGACAGAGGGAAAGATGAGAAAACTGATAGCGGGAGTTTGAGTGAGATAGAAAAATAAGGCAAATGGACTGAGTGCATGTGTGTACCAGACTGCTCTGGCACAGAGAAACAGATCAAATAGAGCCCAGAAGACCATACTAAGAGAGGAATAAGTAGAGAGAACAAAAGATAAAGCCACGCCACACTGACACAGAGGCAGATAAACAGACTTTACCAAGAGAGGGAGTATAGGGGGCTTAAAAACACATGCGGACAGCATAAGAGATCAAAGGGAGCACACCTGAAAATGTAACTGTCACCCATAGCAAGAAAGAGAGTGGGAGAAAATGTGTGTAAATGAAATGTTATGTTAAGATTTACTATCCTACATCTACTACCACTGGCTGTGTGATGGGATTGTGGTGACCTCCAGTGTACTCTGTAAGGGTGCAGAAGTCCAAGTCTAAAACAGTGGTGGTATGTTTATTGGGAAATAGTTTTATTGTGGAAAAAAGAAAAGGAAAAACCTAGCTTGTCCTATATAGATGTAGGGTTACCCTACCTCAACCAAAACATTAAGGACTCTGTCAGGATGTCTCATTTAATAATAAGTCCACCATCCTGTGTCCAAACCTATTTCCACCCCTTACACCAATCTAAGGAAAAACTGGGCATCTTCTTGATCCAGAAGTAGTCTTCTCTTGTCCTTGATACAGCACTTTAAAGTTCAGTTTGTAGTGTGAAAACATGAGTGATTCCATAAACAGTTCAAGTATCAATTCCCAAATGTAGTGTTAAGTCTGGTTCACTATCCTGCCAGACTTAAGTATAGAGGTTTTCTTCATAAAACATACTTTCCTTGTATCAGGTGGGGAAAGTCTTTTGCTCTTTGTTTCTTCTACCTACTCAAAACGGTAGCACCAAGTCTGGCACACTATGCTGCCAGACTTGACTATGAAACTCAGAATTCCAGAAAATGTCTTTTTCTCTTTCCCATGGTTCACAGATCCCTCTGGGTTGTTTTGGGATCCCAGACCCACTTTATATTCTCTCAGGCTCTCCCAGACTTAGTCTGGTCCTCGGCCCTTTGAGCATATATTCCATCTATCTAGTATGGATCCCAGACCTGTGTGCTTGAATTTTGTGGAACTTGTGCAACTGCATACGTCTCCCAGACCCTGGTGTGTTCCTTTTGCAGGTTCTGTACCCCAAATTTTCTCACCGTCCAACTGAACATATCTGGTGAACTCTCCTACCACGTACTGTCCAATATGTGATAGTTGATACAGTTTGTTTCAATTTATTATTCTAGGTTTTCTCAGGGTCCCTGACCCGTCAACTTTGGCTTTGCCTCTGTGGTTCACTTGGGTCCCAGACCCATATGTATTGCTTTACCAGCACACTTGGTTTACTTCCACACCATCTTTCTGTGTCTTTATATTTTGGCTGGGGTCCTTGACCTGTATTTTCTCATCTGCTTTAAATGGTATTGGGTGTCTGACCCTCTTTAAGCTCTACTTGCTATGTCCCCAGCCCCTCTCAAAGCCTAAGGCAACACCCGTACCTTGTTTTGGGTTCCTGCTGCATGGCATCCTCCTCAGGCTTCTCTGACTCTCTGGGTGAGCTTCTGCTCCTTCTCTAGCTGTTCCTGTTCTGGTCCACATCTCTGCTCCAGCTTAAGTGAGTCGGGCTCTGTGGCTTCCCTACAGGAGACTCCCAAAGTATTCTGAGTACTTTGCTTCCCTTTGCTTTCTCGTGGCCTGCTGAATCTTGGAAGCACTCTTAGAGATGGTGGTCTCTCCCCAAAGGCATTCTGGTCCTCCGCTTTTTCCTGTGTCTCTCGTCTGTGGCTTCACTCTCAGTTCCCCCATGGTCTTTCTTTTGCTTTGTCCTCCAGATAAGCAATAGGCAGTTTCCAGCAACTAGAATGCTTGTGACGGTTCCCAGATTATTTTGCATTGCTTCATCCTTCCTACTCATCACAGTACTGCACTGATGATAATCAAAGAGTTCAGTGGAACTCTTCTTCATCTCAGTATTTTCCTGGGACTTGGTTTCTTCAATTCTCAAAGATCGATAGAGGTATGGGGGAGCACAGGGTACTGAGAGGGGTGAATGGAAAGAAGGGAACGACATGAGGGAGGGCAAAACCGCATTCTCCCAAGGTGGTCATCACTGGTCCCATGTAGGCTTTCCCTCTCCATGAGATCCACCCGCTCAGTACCACCCCAGGCGAACTATCAGGTAGTGACCTCACCTCGCTGGCCTCATGGAAGCAGTGACAATATGCTGGGATTCGTCAAATACCCTTCCCCTCATGAAGCTGGCTTCTCCATCTGGTAAAGGAAATCGGGACAGGAAATAAACATTACCCTGTTCCTTACCTTTGTGATGTTTAATGCTAAAACAAAAGGATTGCAGATCGAGAAACCAGCCCATGATGTGGGGTATTTGTGTCTTTTCTTAACCATGTGAGGGGCGAGTGCTATGTGATTAAAGTGAACTTTATTCTGGCGAAGTAATATCTTAAATATCCCACTGCCCACTTGATTGCCAGAGCCTCAAGTTGTATGGCTGCGTAGTTTTGTTCCCTAAGAAACTCCTTATTAAAGTTACGGACTTTAAGAATTGGTTCACCAAATAGTATGGTTTTAAAGGTATCAAAACAATGTGGTTCTCCCCATTTTACCTACCAGTCCAAAAAAATCCCTGGATCTTGTTTGGTTTTTGGTGTAGGTGTTTTATTTTCGGCTCTAACCATTTCCCCATTGTCCAATATTTAACATCAGTAAATGTTCTTGTTCCTCCTAATCGTTGGGAAATATGTCCTTGCACATGGTCTGCTCGTAGACTCCCTTTGTGCTTTTCCTCAAACTCTCAAAATAGTATCCTTGGTTCCAAGCCAGTGTCCTCCTATATTTTACAAGGGAAAACAGCTTCTTCATCATGTTTCCACGTTAAGATCTGTGGCTCGTATCTTGGTTGATTGGCATAAGTCGTCGTCCATCTTTTTCTAATGGTCGTACTAAACATTGAATATATACCTCTCATAAGCAAGCTTTTACGTATTTTTTCTACCTTGTGTTTCAGCATATTTACAGTTATTGACCAGTGAGTCACTTCATTCTTCTTTTGTGTTCGTAGGTACTGTATCGTGGAGTACATTTCTCTTAGTGCTTCAGTTCCATCGTCATTCTTAGTATTTTCATATTGTTTCAGCATAAGCTCTTATATCTTCTTTATGACATTGCTTTGCTGTCGTAGGACTTTTTTTTAACACACATCCATTATGTTCATGGCTGCATTTCAACAGTTCTGCAAAGTGCATTCTTCTTGGCATCTTTCCTCCACTATGTCAGCTTGCAGGTACGCTCTGAAGGGTTGTCTGAGTACATATTGTCTCTCAAATACTCAACGAGGTGTAGAATCATTGCAAGGGTTCAGGCATGGGTTCCCCATCATGAATTTTTTCTGTCATCCCAATATAATGGTGGCAAGGCGGCGGGGACTATAGAGAAGACAGGTGCATTCTCCTCTACACAATCTTGTACAAAAACATTGCAAGTGAAACAGATTGTATGGGTGTAATGTGAAATGATCGATGTAGTTTTCAATTCACAAAACAAATGTTGTTTACTACATGCTATGCATGAACAGTGAACATGTCTATGAGTTAATGAGGGAGTTGATCAGTGAGTGAGTGAATGGCTTAGTGAGGTCATTTATCGAACTATTATGGAATAAACGTTCAGGAGAGGACATGTGGGAACATATTTGTACCGGCTTGTCCGGAATGCATGTGTTGCAGAAGTATGCACGTGTGATGTGTTCAGGTGCTCTCTCTACAAAGGCTCTTGTGGCTGCTACAGCTGCAGAACGTGCTCTTTATTTGCAGTGCACAACCTGAAAAACCAAACCCAAAATATCTGCATGTGTACGTGTATCAATACATGAATCTGCGTATCTTGTGTGATAACATTTGAATACTGCAAACCTCTTTCTTAACTTAAAAAATCCAATTCTTAATGCTTCAAATTGTATGAAAAGGAAAGTATAACAGTATGCCGATATATACTCCCATTAATTACCCCGTCTTCCAATTATGAAAAGCCCTAGGTGAGACTGTTCAGAGTTCGGATCATAGCCAGTGCGAATCATTCCCCCATGTGGCCATGCAAACTGAGATACTGAATATGAAACATATGGAAATTGTGATTTGTTATTAATGGAATATCCAACACGTGCAAAGACTATAATGAACAACTTAATTTGAAAAAAAAACTGAATTTAAAAAGCACATGGTCGAAGTTACTGCAAAAGCGTGTGTTGATATGCATTTGCTGTTTTTAAATGGACACATTTGATAGTAAATGGCAGGCACACAATTTGCAGGACACGCATAATTTAAAGCTCTATTTATGAACACACTGTTTGAAATATTGAGGGTTGTTGCATTTACAGCAAACCAGACATACGTGTTCCCTTATCTCGTGATCTAAGTGTCAGGTTGACTGTTTTACTAGAGGTATACATTGTACAGATGTCTAAATCGGAGCTATTCCTCACCTTGGTGTGGGCCTGCAGTTGTTCTGGATTTTAACTTGCATGCTTCTTCACCTCTGACAATGCGGACTACCGAGGAGAGGTATCAGACTGTAAACTCTACAGGGCCGCATAGCACGGCAGTACAGCTCGGCATTGAAGGCTTTTGCTAGGAGTCCTGCGGTGCACGGGCAACGTACGTGCAAATCAACCTCTCTCAACGTTAACTCGGATTGGCTACTGATAACGTCTTTGCCATCAATCTGATGTATTTAGTAGTATCATTAGTGCTGTTGTTTCCATGGTACTGAGACATAGAAACTGGACTGCAGCTGGGGATTGGAGGGTTTCCTCAAAGGCTACTGTAGAGCGCTGATAACGTCTGTGCAACACAGTCTCTCACGATAGCAACCTGGATGCGTAACTGATGACGTCCTTACAGTCTGTCCTAATTGCTTTACTATTATTACCAATGCTGCAGTTTTCAGAGGAGCTCTACTGGGCCTCCACCATACAAATACAGTAGATCAGAAGAGCAGGGGATCAGAATTAATGGGAAAGCAAGGTTGTGACGTGCATGTCTCTTTAATGCCACAGAACACCATCAGCATCGCAAGTGAACATGGAGAGTGTAATTGACGTGGTCAACACCTAACATCACAGATGCATCAGTCCACAGCGTAGACTACTGTACCCGCACACATGTCTCAGTGTGAAATTGATCAATGCTGGTATTACGCAAATTGCAAATCAGAAGAGCAAATACAAATGTTGTCTATAGTGTGTGAGAGGACTTTCGGGGCATTTTTTGTTTGCATATAGACTGAACGCTGCTAGCAACTTATTTTTAACAATGTAGTTCATATAACATTCTATGTAAAGAGCAAAATAAACGTTGAGGTGAATAAGTAATGTGTAGTTACATTTGCATGTCTAAGAAATGGTGTGATGGGTTTGACTTACAATTGCATATCCTTTGCGCTTTCCTACCAAAGTTGAATGATTGTGAGCTGCCATGGCTGCTCTATGTAGATGATATTGTCCTTCTAGACCTAATGGAAATGGGTCTACAACGCAGATTAACAGCCTTCAATAACTAAACATCAATGGCATGAGAATGAATGTAAATATATCTGATCATGACCACTACTAAGAAGAGGAAAATAACAGCTTTCTCATGGAGGGTGGAAGGTCTTCAAGTGGGTGTAATAGAAGCCATTATATATCTGGGAGTAAAAATCAATAGAAATATTAATGAAAACGCTCATGTGATCTGGCTGAAAATGAAATTGAAAACTCTGACAAATCAAGGGATTTCTATCCATAGATGTTATGGGGCCTACTCTATGTTACCGAATCTGACCTACTAGCGGCAAAAAGTAATACCAGTGCTTTCCTATGGTGCGGAGACCTTACCCAACTTAAGTGAAAAAATATGGCCATCAATGGAAGGCCAATTTTGGCAGACGGTTTTAAGGCTACCAATGTCTTTATCCAATATGAGCTATGTCTCCCTTCTATGGCCTCCATAGTACTATGGGAAGAAATCACCTTTTTCAGGAAATGTATTATTTTGGATGCTCCCCCTCCTCTTGCTATCTTAAGGCCAGATCACAAGCCACATGAAAAATTGTTAAATCATTGGTCTAAGATGATAAGGGAGACATTGCAGAACTTGGGGCAAATCTTGACCTGTTAAGGGCAACCCTCTGAAAGTAAAGTCAATCTTGGAAAGAGACGATTGGATAAAGACATGCGGAGCGAGACCAATTACACCTTTCTCATTTAAATGGTGGATCAAAAAAAGGGTTTAAATTACCCTCCTGCGTACTTGTGCAGGTTCCCCTCGTCACTCTATAGCAACCTTTTGCTCTGCTTCTGTTTGAATATCATGCCACAAGAGAAGTCCAGTCCCAACGTCAGCAGACAGATATTGAGAATAACATGTGTCGTTTTTGTAAGAAAAATGATGGAGTCGCTCTTCCATATTGCAATGGAATGTGAAGGACTTATTGAGGAGCGACTACATTTCATGGGAAATCACTTGAAGGGATCCTTAACTTCGGAGGAATATTGTGACTGGTTATTGATGGGCCAAAAAATAGGACATATTCTGGCTCTGGTCAAATTCATTGGCTCAGTGATTGGTTTGAAATTTGGGGCGGGGGGACTAGCTAAGGCCTAACTGACATGAAATAAGGAATATTCCAGAGTTTCGTCTTTGCTCCCTTATTTATCCAATGGACATATGCAAACAATTTTTTGTTTTGTTAGAACTGTGGAATTTGGAAATTTTGCTTTTGTTTTTCTTAAAATGTTAAAGATTTCTTCTGTAATATAAGTGACTGGATTAGTTCAACTAGGTTTACCAAGAATGGTTTTGAAGCCCTTAGACATATTTTAAAACTGCCACAAGCTGTAGATGGTCTCATCTGAGAAGCAGCATTGAGTTTATGTCAGAGAAGATGTTTAGGAAGAAAGTACAAATATGTTTCATAGACTGTGTAACCGACTATAAAAATGGGAACGATGATTTAAAACATCATGCATAAAACATGTTAACAATTTCAGAAGGAAATATCACTATGCTGTAATAGGCACGCATGGGTGGCCTCATGCATGCTGTGCACAATCGAAGTGGAAGCCACTCAGAAATGAAGCAGGGTGTTGTAATGAATTTGGGATCTATGAAAAATCTGCTGTCAAAAATCTGCCATGTAGCACCGAAGTGTTAACGAAGGTAGGAAGGCCTCATCAGAGCATGGTGGTTTCCTGACTCTCTGTAAAATAAAATGCTCAGATGCCCGGACAAATCATCAAGAGCTGTACTCCGCGATCTTTAAGACCACATTAAATTAACATTGCCTGTACTAGATCTGTCATGTCATATGTTCCTCAATGCTATTGGTGTGGATCTATTGACGTGGCATGGTTCTATTGACGTTCATGGGATCTGCAGAAATAGGGGTGGTTTGCGAAAGAGAAACAATACAGATGTCTTTAGTCTACTTTGCATTGACTTGTGTTTTGTGTTTTAATTAGGGATGGACGAACCTGAATGCCGGTTTGAACCTTTAAAGAACATTGTTGAATTGGTTCCAGCCATTCAAGCTGTTTCTGTGCATTTAAAATCATATCCCAAATCCATGAACAGAATGCTTTTTGAATTGTGCATTCAAGAGGCATGTGCTGATGTGCCTATTTTGAAATGTTTCAAGGGGATGTGCAATGCATGACAAGATCATTTCCAACCCTGTCATGCATTTGCCTTTAAATGGAACCGCAACTGTATGAACCATTGCAGACTCACTTGCATTTCTATCTATAAAACAGGGATAGAATGTTTTATTGTTTTATTTTGAACATTTTACAATGACAGGACGTTAAGGCCCAATGACTGTGAAATGCCCTCCCAGCACCAAGAATCTGTCATACATTGGTGCCCGGACCACACTCTGTTCACACATGTATGGGACAGGGTAGGCCAGTGCATCATTTGCACTGCCACAGACCCTCACTCCACCCGAAATGCACATGCCACCTTTGTGGATAAGGTGATTATTTTCTTCCTGGAAGTGATCACATGGACTTGCCTTTCTCATTACTGGCCCTATTCTCACGGGGTCTCGCAGTGTGTGCATCACAGATGTCTGTATGTGTATACTCTTTTCACCTTCTGTGGAAATTTTGCACAAATAAGCGGTAACTTGTGTGCTTTTCCAAGAGCCTCCCGAGTCCACAAACCGATGCTCTTTGAAGTGAACAGAAAAGAGTCACATATGCCGTGTCTCTTTGGAATAGACACATGCAATAGGCAATGAATTACAATGTGATCATGTGATCCCGTTTTTTTTTTTTAATGGAATCGCTGACGAAACCACTTCTTTCCCACTTGCTTTACTTCTCAAACATGGATATAATTATGTATTTATTTATTTATTCATTTTTAAATCAAAATGACGAGACATTTCAGGTAGGACCCGCCATTGTAAAATCTGCTCCCAGCCAGCCTCAACTTGTTTAATGGAGCCCTATCTTGCATTTGTGACATGTTCCCACCAGTAATGTGTGCAAGTGGGATGGCCATTACATCATGTGCACTGGCAAACAGCTGTCTTGAAATGTGCAGGCCATCTCTCTGGATAAATTGTTCTTGGCATTTCTAAAACTAAGTTTGAATGAAAAAGGTGCATCCCCTGTACTTTAATCATTTGAGTTCATTTTTATGACTCGATTGTATCTTTTCCTTAGCCACCAGGGGCCAGATTCCAGAAACTTTGCACCGGTGCAGGTGAAAGGTTGCACAGCATTAGCTCCAGGGCCAAGATAGAAAACCTTTGCACCAAGGCAAGTGCACGTTTGCATGGTATTAGCACTCCTGCAAACATTCCCCTAGAGCAAAAAAAAATAACTCATCCTTTCAATGCATTTTTGCACCAGGTCAAAGTGTTCCCTTCTGCGAATCCCATTATGTATTGCCCTGGTGTAAAAATGTATTGAAAAAATAGTGTTTTGCCCACGGGCAAAATTTTCCCTTGTTCTAATAGCATGGAAAATTGCATTTGCCAGGCTGCAAAGTTTTTCTGAAATGTCACCAATCTTTTTGACACTTTTGTAAACTTTGCCCCAATGCAAATACCGAGCAACTTTGCACTTACACCAGTGCAAAGTTTCTGTAATCAGGCCCTTTCCCCATATTATCATTTTTTCATAGCATACTATACTCTATACTGAAACAGGACTCGTTTACCATAATAACCAGTACAAAGCAAGGCCACTCCTGCCTAGCAAAGTAATACGATTCTCCGCTCCACCCAGTTGGATTCACTTTTGCAATGTGCAATGAGGCTGTAGTGTACAAGCTAACTCTGCTGTATTTTCTGCAAGGCAACATGCCAGTGCTCTCTCTATAAACACCTGGAATAAAGCACACAATACAAATAAACACACACATCAAAAGATGGTTTGCAAGTAAAATGGTAAATATATAGGTAATAATAAGCCTGGTAGCCAAAAGGAGCTCACGTGAAAGGTATATGAAGCCAATTGCAATGAGGCAACAGTGGCACAGTTAACATAATTGGGCGCATAAGAAAAGTGCCTAAATTGGGAGAAAGTCTCAGTTGGTGTTCTTAATTAATGGTTTGTGGAGAAGAAGGTGTTCTATATCTTGATGGAACATGCATTGCTATTGTAATCCCCATCCTCTGAGAGGATATGTGACCTGGCACTTATCAAGTTGACGTCAAAGGTCATTGCCACAAATCGGTTTAACTCTGTGGGGTGTCACTTTCTCAATGAATGTAGCAAGACATGGTTGTTATGTCAACACCAGACTCACCTCCTCTCCGTCTTAATTCCAGGAAGGATCTCAAGATCTTCCTCTTCAAGAAATGGCCTCTTTCTAATGGCCAGGTCCACACACCCACTCACTCCCATCCTAACCTGGGACAGGGTGATTCAGTCCCCCTCTTTCCTATCTTGGCTTCTTGTAGATCCTTTGTTGCCACAATGCCCACTCTCATGCCTCCCATTGTTAGTTCTCAGCTCCATTATTGCTTGGCTTGCATCACATGAAATACTTTGCAATACTTCTTGTAGCTACATTTTTTTACAAAGTGTTCCCTTTACTCTTTATGCTTAAAGCATTTTGTGAAATTATGTTTTATAGTTTTAATTCAGTATCCAACAATGAGACATCTCTTTCTATGCCTAAACAAAGCACAAGTGATATTTTCCCTGATCTTTCCAAACAAATTAACCAAATAAAGAAGGGTACTGGTGAAGATTATCAGGCTACAAATGCATACCTTGATAATTCAGCCCATTTAAAAAATACCATGTGGTACCAGCACATGAGTGAGGGGGCGGGGGAGAAGGATGTCAGATGAGAGCTGTTATATGTGTTCTGTCATCCGATATGCCATGAGCGCATCCAGAACATTTATAGCAAGAGAAAAACCTATACATGATGCAAAGTGCCTCAGCCATCTAGCATCATTCATGACAAGAGGATCATTTGAACCGAAATGGGCAGCCCCATGATGGATGGCAAAGAGAATGTTGCCATATGAAGATGCTTACATAAAAAAAGCAGAGGATGATAAAGGAGCCAGAATGGTGGAGCAGAATGCCTCTGTACTCATTTAGTGGTCTGATTGGAGGAGAGATGAGAATTGTTGAACAAAAGAGAATTGTGCAGATACATGGGAAACACCAGGATTTCCAGGGTGCTGGGAGAGATCTCAGCTATTGGTGTTTGGACAAGTAGCCACCGGGCAGGATGGGAAGCAGGAACGCTGGGATGCAGTGTACACTTATTGAAGACAGCACCAGTGAAGGTAGTGCAAATAGTTCATGACAAATGTCTTAAGTATTGGGCTAAGTATGCAAAGTTACTAGGGGTGAAGATGAAGCAGTGCCTGTACCCATAGTGCCCATCAAGAATATGTGGGATATATTGACCCACTCAGCTGTGCTGCAAGAAACAGCAAAAATGGGTTTTTACAACCACCAGAAAAATGGCTGCACCACCCTGCCACACACATTTCAGGCAGGGAGGAACAGAGTACCCACTGCAGGAATTTGACAGTGTGCTCTGCAACATTTACCATGGAATTAAGTAAATAGGCAGTATTGCCTCGATGAAAACCCCCAAAATTCCCTTTTAAAATTAAACATTTTCACTCTTTGTAAAAGCTGCTTTGATACTAATTCCATCCATTCATTTTGAAACCACTGTGATTAAAAAGGCCATGCCATGCCCACAATCACCCATTGTGTCTCAGCAAAACCGGGCCTAATTCCTGAATGACAGCCCTTGTCAAAAGTAACTTTGAAAAAGTAACCCAGAACCCTGCTTTTACTCTCACGGGAAAACACACATATTTCTCCACAATGAATCAAACACCAGCTGTCTTCAAAAGATCTTTAACTATCTGAGCCAGGTCAGTTTCATATACCAGTGTTCAGATAAAACTCATGCATTCAAAGAAAAATGTCTTTGGATGCAAGGCAATATTGCAAATGCAGATGGGGCTGCAAAACTAATTTGATGAAAGAAATGCTAGCACTTTTTCAACTTGTGTAAAATGGGCTTTTGCAAAACTGAAGGAGGAAAATTCCCATTTAAAAAGGAAACTGTTAAAGGAAAGCCTGCCATCACCCAGCAATGTGAAAAGGTTTGTGGCTTGTGATAAATACACACATAGGCTATTTTGATTCCACAGGTTTTCATTCAAGACTCAGAATGAGAAAATAAAGATTAAAACACATGGGCTGAGTTTGCAAACTCCCAAGTGAAACCAGTTATTCAAGTCCCAGCCCGGTAACTTCCCAGAGGAAGGGAATCACACCATAAACTTCCAGGACATGTAGGTGCAAAGTACCAGCTGGAACACCTTTGAATGGGATAGGACAATGAATGTTCACATGCTCATCAGAAATTTGTCTGTGTTCCAGACTGGGACAATAGCAGTCCTGGGACACTCACCTTTCAAGTATGAAGGGACAAAACAACCTTCAGGAAAAGACAGCTGCTTGCAGTTGAAAGAAGCAACAAAAAAAAACAGGATCAAGTAAAAAAGAGGCTGCCTTTTGGTGCCAGCGACTATGTTATAAAGAAAAATTAAAGACTTTTATTCTGTATCAAGAATTAGCAACAATTATAAAAGTGCACAGTTTTAAATCTAATTTTGTGGGCCATCTTTCAAAACTTGGTAGAACTCATGGCTGCAGGGGGAACAGAAGTTACAAAATATGGCAGATTCCCAGAAAAGTATTAATGTGGCAAACATAAGATTTTGTACATACATCCCAGGGGACAATTCACATTTGTGTATAAAATTGTGGAATTTTAGGCCAAATCTTTAATGGGTGAAATTACCAAAATGTGCCAGAAAGGCAAAACAAGGTCGCACAGACAGGATGTTTGGACTAATCTGTGCTGCACCTCATATGTAACCTGTGTGTATAATTTGCCAAGAGATTGCAAGTAAAGAAATGTAGCTTTTCGGCAAAATCGGACTTTAAGTAAAGTAAATGTGGGAGTGTTGGGACATTGTAAACTTCACCTCATAAACCTGACATCATCCCCTTAGAAATCCAAGCAGCAGAGAGCAAGGCGGAGATTACTACCCTTGTCCAAGCCTATTGTTAGGGGAGTGTGTAGTAAAGCCTCCCCCTGTCATATACTGTGATGATGTCACCTGGCATTATAAATAACATTCCCTGACAACACACACACACTGATTCCTGACTGATTCCTGATTTCCTGCCCGGCGTCCTGTCTGTTCCTGTCTTCTTGCAAGTATCCATCTAGAATCCAGATCCTAACCACAAGGCCAAACCTTGCTGATCCTGCTTTAGCTAGGCCTCAAATTTTTAAAATCCCAATAAGCAAGGGAAGCTGTGGTGTTTTGGGAAGCATTCTGAATTAACCTGGCTTGCTGCTCACTAAATGCATGCCTGCTGCAAACCTGCCCTCCAGCTGATTCTTAGTATCCAGTGACCAGAGGTGCCAGTCAAGTGCCAGTCCATTGGCCTCCGGTAACTGCACTGCCCAGCTGTCTCGCCAGGAGCTTTGTCTTGTCATGACCAAAACCCCTGTCTGTCCAATATCCTAAACTAATGTGGACTGTGAGTATCAATAGGAACCATAGAAAACCATAGCCTACCTTGCCTTGCCTTGTCGTATCCCAATATCTAAACCATCCTATCCTTACCTTAATAAATTGTCAAAATCATTATTGCCACCCTATCATTGATTTATATTGCTAGCGCCACCTCTGTAATAATTCTATCTTGTGTAAATCCTGAGCTATCAATCCTATTTCGAGTGATCGGACTAGTGCCGCCAGGGCGGGCGCTGGGGAACTGGGGTTGAATTTATGAATCAACCCTAGAGCTTACTGTGTCCCTCTTTGGTATTCTAGCCTGAATGCTCTAGTATTGACTAAAACTGTTCTTGTCCACACTGAGTTTCTCCCTCAGTTTAATAGCTAGAGCTTCATTTCACTTCGAGATTATCACTTTATCAAAAACCGTCTGGTTAATTTCAGGCGGGAATTAACATTTATGCAAAGTTTTACACATGTTATTTCATGTATACATTATTTTAAACCTTCCATTCAATTTCGAATTGTATGATTTTGCTCAATCTATTGCTTATGATTGCTAGTATCTTTCCAATGTTGCTCCAGTAAAGAATTGTACTTATTTAAGGATTTTTTCACACATTTGTTGTTTTATTCAGCCATTTCCGAGTGTCATTTCAACATTGCAAGGGTTTCAAATCTGTTTTTCACTCTCATTTAGAGACGGAAGGTTGGATTTGAATTTTGTTTCCTATTCCTTATTCCCGAATACCTGCTGCTTCTATATATCCAGTCAGGTTTGATTATTTGTGGGTTGAGGGAACATTGCAGGGGGGAAAGTCTAACCTAAGTGCTATCTTTCCAAAAATCCCAAAGTGTTTCTATTCTCTGGTGTTTTCTATTTGTGTTGCTAATGGGTTGAATTAAGTGCATTGCCTACCATCCTGTTTGTTATTATCACCACATTGGTGATTGCTGCCCCATATTAAAAAGTGTATGATTTCTTTGAATTTTAAATAAATAAATAATGATTACCTTTACCAACCAGCCCGGTTCCTGGTACATTGTGACCCGGAGTATTTGAAAAAGGGGTGTGATATGAGTGGTGTATCATCTCAATATTGAATCTAATAATCTAACATAAGCATTTCAATTCTGTGCTACGTATTGTGCCGAGACTAAGGTGTGTGTCGCCTGATTGGAATCCTTAACAAATTTGACACTATGTTTCAGAAACAAAGGTCTGACCAAAGTTGGAGAAAATAAAGGCTGCAATGAAATAATTGATTTACCAGGAATGACAGGAGGAACTGCTGTGATAATGGACCACTTTTGGCCCTATGGATCCAAATCTTATATTAAGATGCCTAAAGATTTGGGAGGGATATGTTCTATAGTGATAATGCATGTTCCTGCATTGGTGAACCCCCAACATGATCTCCACATCACCAACTTTCCGAAAATGGATGCACACCAAAGGAAGAAGAGGTCGCTCAACCTCGCCCGATAGAAATGAGAGAACTATTTTTCAGTAAAATCAAAAGAAGCTTATCATGACATTCCAGATGAGCACAAATTGTTTGGTAGGACAGTAGTGATATTTACAGTTATATTCCTGCCACAACTATAGGCTGCAGCAAATTCCAAGTAGTTATAAATAACCAGATGGGAGCTGCTGCAAACAAATAACACAACAATAAAAGAATGTAATGTGATTAAAGAAGAATTGATGGCCATCAGTCTCATGACCCTCCAGAACAGGTATGTCCTGGACCTAATTACAGCAATGGAAGGAGGTGGATGCACCAAGATTGGGCCTTCTTGTTGTGGATACCTGCCCATGATGGAGAAAATAGAACCCTGATGGAAGCAATAACTATGTTGTGAACTCTGCATATGAAAATGGTGGAAAAAGTAGAGGAGACCAAAGATGAAGATTGGTTGTTGTCTCTGTTGTCCTGGGTTCCAACCTGGATGGCAAATGCCTTCAATAAGTTAGGCGCAATATTAGTGATAGTGTTGGTATGATTATGTCTTATAAGAACAATCATAGGATGATGTAAGAAGACAGCAGAGTTGGGTTGAAGATAGTAATTGATGGGAATGCTGTGGCTGATGAGCACATGCAGATCGAAAACACCCCCCATGAGCACTTGAAGGAAGACTTTTGGCACCCCCAAGAATGACGTTTCTGTGCGCTGACTGGGGGATGCTGCTACTCGACCTTGAGTGTGGATGAACACATAAAGAATGCAAGTAACCTGAGGCGGGTGACAAAGATATGCATTCTTGAGAAAGCACAATGTGAAGAAAAGATTAAGAAAATTGAGGAGGTGGCCAAGGACTCGACCAGAAGGGGAAATCTAGAGAGTCAGAATAACACGTCATCTATAGTGCCCACCATCTCACCTCTGTTATATTGTCAGAACAGCAAGAGAACATTGAGCATGGTGCCTAGTATCATCCCAATACCACATTGAAGGTATGAGAGAAGTTATGCACTACACAGAGAACCTTCCAGAATGTACCCTCAAACTGATGCGGTAGACATGCTGTAGAAATGAGCCTGCAGAGAGTGCTGGACACAGAAGAACTATAATTAAAGTCTGACAGGTGCAAAATGATGTAATAAAGAACAGAAGATATGTGGACACACTACACCTGACATATGAATATCAGGAGAATGAAGATGTGACTAAAGTGATGAAGTAAACGTATATGCAAATATGATGAAAACCATATACACATAGAAGATAAGTAACACGAGATGCATTAGATGTATATTCACAGAAATGCAAGGTAGATACGACAATGTAGAAGCTTGCTAACGTAGGAAATATAACACAAGTAAAGCAGCTATGTTGAGAAAATGGATGTCGGCATCGTATAATAGTAAGCTACAGCACAACCAACTGCCTCAATGCTATTAAAAAAAGAACCTTGCATGTGGATAGCAGGGAGATGGTGCTTTAATCTTTATGGCCCTCAACCATGTGAGCTGCCCTAACAAAGAGCACAGCTTAGGAAGGATTTGGATGAAATCATTGTATCTCCCAAAATCCTCAAGAGAACTAACTACCCCCATTAACATGGCAACTCTCTGTTACTCCTGCTATTAGCAACCAACCTCCCAGAAAGTATGACCTCTTTAAAGATCATTAGCAAAGGTACAAGGCTGAGCCACACTCACAGCCCAAACAAGCACTACAGGTCTACGAATGAGCAGTTCTTTTTCTTCAGAACTGGGTGCAAAGACAGACTGTGCCTGCCTCCTCCTGCCTGCATTTCTCAAGGTGAAATTCATGCTTCTGTAATGTGGTCCTTGGTTGACATTATGTTGTCAATATGGCAACAGAAATGGAATTGGGGAACACACAAGGACATTTACAGGGCCCCATGGTTTGTAACGTTGCCAAAAATGGCACCATCTACTTCTTAGGGGAGAATTTCAAAAGGGATACAACCTGTCACACTAAGGATTTTGGCTTACGACACTCATGGGCCCTCAGCACTGATGATGCTTGTTAGGGCTGATGCATGTTGTATGCTTAGACATCTGCAGGATGGCAGGTTACCTCCACTGTGCTTAACAGTGAAGCTGCCCAACAATGTATGGTTCATTTAACCCTCAATAGACCTACATCTATAGCAACCAAGTTGGTAACCAATCTGATAACTAAATGATATTAATACACTACATTTATTAATATCTGAAACAAATCACTCTAAATGGGCAAATATGTAAGCATAGCTTACAACAAAAGAAACAATATATGGGAGGCTAAAAGAGTGGTAGGTGTAGGTATCTCTGTAGGAAGAATTAATGTTATTAGTAGACACACAACTCATACAGTATTAATTGACCATGGGCAATCCTAACAGAAACTTCAGGATAAGCAATGAATGGGCTGCCTTAATTATTTTCTGGGCAAACATAGGAATAATTATTATCAGAAGCTGTTGAACTCAATGCATCAATGCAAGGAACCAAAGTGTGAAGATATTACCATAGCACGGTGGCATCTACAGATATTCTTAGGAATGCATTTACAAAGAGGTTTAATGGAAAATGGCAAGGGATGACAATAGAAAGATTTTCTATACTGCTCGGAAAAGAAAACATACTTTATCTTGTCCTTGCTAACATCATCAGAAGCTACCATTATTGAATATTTATATGTTCACCTTGATTATGGCCATGCCATGAAAAAAACAGCTAAAGCTCTAAAGATGAGGGCGTTCTGAATGCAGAATATTCTACATGAAATCCTGATATAAGGTGTAATGCCAAGGAGCTCTTTTATTTATTTTATACATGCGCCTGCATTAAAATGTATGGAAGTAAAATGGCTATAGCCGGAATAAGAATGGAAATTATCTGAAGTATATTTGCAATGTAAGGCAGGAACGACATTAATGTTTTGTATTAATTAGAGTAGGTAATTAAAGGGTTTGCAAATCTGTCTTTGCGCGTGGCGACTCTGCTACGTATTAGCTGTGTCAGTTGCACATGCATTTTTCATAATAATTCTACGAAGAAATGTAGAGCAGTAACATTCAGTAGACACTATACGTAGAGGGCAGAGCAGATGAGATCATGGGACAGTTTTGCAGCAAAGAAGCAGCTGACTATAACTAATGTAGATTTCACAGGTAGAGCGAAGTGCATGAGGCACGATTGATTAAAGATTGTATAAGGAAAGTATAGAGATGTGTGTTAACATCAAGCAGAGAGTCGTGCTAATATGGAATTGGTTGTGCTGGAGATTGCAAATGACAAAGCCACAGAAAGTATTCTGAGTTTTCTGCAGAAGATTAGGCTGCATTCTTGTTTGCCTTAGCTGGTGTGTGAAATGCTGTGCAGTGATTGACTGAGGGTGCAGGGCAAAGTAGAATCCTGGCACCGAACAATGGCTGATATAAAAAGTAATGTTTCAAACCCGTAGCTAGAATTTTAGAAGGTGCAGGACACAGGTTGATGAGAACGTGATAATGTTGAAGTGTAGCCAGGGGAAGCTAGACAGGATGTTACTCTACTGCCCCCACTGAAGGAATAGTCTATCATTTGGTAATGCAGACACGGAGGAAAATGAAGCTCATAAAATCAGGAAAATATTTTCATTTGAGTGGTTTCCTAGTAATGTATTTTATAAGGTTGTTTGTTCCTATGGTAAGAAGAGCTCGAAATGCAACATGTTTCCAAACAGAAGTCGCAATATAAGCTGTCAGTTGTACAGCTATAATGGTGTGAACCATCAGGGAGTGACAAGCGTTTCCGGCCACAAGTTCCGGTCACAAGTTTCTTGACACACTTTCTACGCCTCACAATTGGATTGGTTAAATCTGAGGGGCGAAGTGTAGAGGAGCAGGTGGATACGTCATTCCTAGCTCCCACCCCTCACCTCTGTCATACTGGAACAGCAGGAGAAGAGCCCTATGTGGGACACCAGGTATCACCCCAATACCACACTGGGTGTATGAGAGGCAATGTGTACTCAGACGACCATATCGAATGTACCCTTGCGCTGAAAGGGTGGAAGGATGTCAGAATACATCATTGGACATCATAGAGCTGTAAGTGAAATCTGACAAGGGCAGAGTGACGTCATGAACGAAAGATACTGAGGCGTACTGAAAAAGATATGCAAATACTTTAAGAATAAAGATGTAATTGAGGTAACAAGATAAATATGTAATCAAATTTGAAAAAAATAATCATAGAGGCAAAGAAGATAAAGTAACCGGCTGACTCATAAGTGTGTATATGCTGAAACACAAAGTAGATGAGTTACCTAGAGGCTTGCTGCAGAAGAAAACACAACATGAAAAGATGGATGTTGCACTCATATTGAAAGCAGTCAAGCTACCTCAAAGACAGACCAGGGCTGCAGAGTCAGAGATGCTTGAAAACCAGCTTTGTGTGAGGAATAAAGAGGAGTCAATTGGTCTGGGATAAATGATGCTACTTCAAGGAATAATTGCACAGTCAGAGTCAAAAGGATAAACCATGTACTTAAGACATATTTCTCTTAGATTAAGTAAAGAGGAAAACATCTGCAAGAGCCAAGAATTGGACAATTAAAGATGCAAACATTCTATACAAGATGGAGTGAGCAAGTCTCTAGAGGCTGAGAGGAGTAATGGAACCCAGCATGATTGAATCAAGTAGCAGTGAATAGACAGTCAAAATTGACAGATTTGTGGTCTCCTCACACGTGATTCAGAAGTCGAGAACAAAGGCTATTCATTAAGCTCCAGACAAATATAATGGTGTACCTAAACTCCAGAATAGAGAACAGGTTGCAAGTTCATATATAAAGGAGAAGACTTGGCTTAGGGCCGAACCGATGAGAGGTGATGGACTGATTGTGAAAGTGCAGTACAGTCTGACGTAACTCTCGGCACCTGGGTTTCATTTTACTTATGTGCTGTTAACAAGCTGAAAGTACAAGGTTGAGAAAGCATACCAACCAATCAGACGGTCTATGTATCAACATGCTATGCAAATGTTGCAAGGACCAATTCACTACCATTATTCTGTGCCCACCAGCAAAGGGCCATCCAGTAATATTGTTAATACTCACATGATATATAGATATATATGTTCCCTTAACCAATCCCTCACTTCAATAGGTTTTACAGTTTGCCACGTAGGATGACATCATAGATGACACATATCACAATATAAAAGCTTTGTATAATCACATTTTGGTGTGAGAGTGTGGACTACAGGTTGTTGTTCGCCAGATTGCCCTACTTTATTTTACACTAATAATAAAGTAGTACTTTGAAGTATTCTTTGAGTCTGTCTGGTTATTTGGGTCTGAGATCATCATTGGTAATTCCATCTAGCAGACAAGATGTTTCAAGGTGCTAGAGCACGTAAGCACACCATGGGACACTTGAGGGTGGATTGACCAATGGGGGAGGGGTCCAAATTGAATAAAGGGACCCTATGGCCACTTGTCAATGGGAATGAAGAATTCAAGTTGATCTTTACATTAGGTAATTGCTAGAGGGATGATATTGGTCTGGTCACGAGGGAAGGTTTGAACAAATAGGGATAACACATATTTGGTTTTCGCTAGGTGATTGTTAGCATCAACCAATAAGATTGTTTTTTATATGTCTTCAACAATGTCAACTCTTTCCTCATGTCTCAGTGTGTACATACCACAATGCAATAAACTTTGTTTTTCTTGCAATCTGTGCACTAATTGTTGTTCCTTGGATTGATTTTGCTCATTTTGGTTTTTGGGACTACCTTACATGTATAAAATGACTTGCAGAAGGTCACACAACAAGTCACTATTTTCCAAAATTAGCCTGACACAAACAAAATATATAAAATGATCATGCAAGCTTCTGCAAGGCAACAAGAAACAGAATGTGTGCCTGATAGCACAAATCTTCTGCTAAGAGAATTATTACAGAATAGTCAATTTTAGGAGGGAACTAATCAGAATGTAGGGCAAAGATATATAAGAATATGTGAAATATACAAGTAGCTTAACCAAAATGTTTTATCTTCCTCCTCCCAGAACAGCAGATGAAATTGTAGAAATTGAAATCTTAGAGGAGCCACAACAAGTTACCTCCTTCCCTTCATACTCCTTCCCTCTCACTCTTTTCTTTCCCATTCAACAATCACTGAGAACAAAATATGCTTAGCACCATCATCCCAAATAATAATAATAATAATAATAATAATAATAATAATAATAATAATAATAATAATAATAATAATAATAATAATAATAATAATAATAATAATCCGTGTTTTTCATTGGTGTATTGTACAGCCGGTATCAGTGAACAGACTGACGTTATGAACTTGAAATAAACCATTTAATCAAAAATTGACAATATGTGTATGATTCTGAATTGATAGTTGATTTGATGAAATGTCAAATATAGGGGCAGATTTGAGATTTCTGTTATCTTGGGAAATATTTGGTTTTCACTTGGACGACATTGCAACTCAAAGAAAAGGGTGAAAAAGATTTAGAAATAGGACTGTGATTTGATTCTCCAAAGACAACAGTAATAACTGAAGAATAGGTAGCATTATTTGCTCAGAGTAAAAACGTAAACGGATGTCAATCATTTTGACCGTATATTGAAGTGTGTGGCTGATGGATATGATTATCTTTGCATTTACTTGCCCCAGCAATTCTTTTCTGTGCCCAATCGTTTTAAAAAGAAACAATTCAAGCTTCCCTTCTTGACTAAAATGGAGTGATTGTGGACAAATGACCTTACACAATTTGAATGCGTGATTGAGGCTGCTGAAACATGAGAAAAGGCCAATGCACGATGGGCTGCTAAATAGCACCCAAGCCATTCACACAGTCACCGGTTGTGAGGAATTGCTATCTGGCAAGGGTGCAAAGACATGGCTTTTTGTATTTGTATTAATAAATAAAATGATGCTGGTAATTCCATCTCCGAAATGGGTATCTTTTGAACGGATTCCCCTTTGTACACTCCATGCGAATAGCATAGTTTACTTGTGCCCTGATAAATCAGTAGCCAGATCTGCAGCACCTACTCTACCAGTGTCAAAGAGCGTCTTCAAATGACAGAAGTGTCCACTCGGCAGCCACAACGATAATGAAGTCTCTGCGGTGCAGGGTGCCATTTAAGATATGTCCCCTGTTTCAAAACTATGATGATCATAAGTGATCCATGACGGTGGAAGGGTCAATTTTAAAATAAAGCTATTCCTGAATTTGGGTATAGTGCATGACACTAATTATGAAAATGGCCACCACATACAAATCGATATCACATATATGCCAGCTCCTGTGAGTCAACTCTGTTTTGGAAGATGATGTGCATTTTGGTCAGATGGATGGGGACTACCAAATGGGAGCACAGGAATTTGGAACACAATGTCTCTTCTTTGATCTCTTTGTGAGGACAGGTGACACCCTCCACCAGGGACAGCTGTGTCACTAAGGGGCATTCTTCTTAGTAAGAAGGGAAGGGGGTGGGGAGTGCTCTGTTCAATAGAAGGAGACTTCCACCATTTTGTTTCTCTCTGGTTCCCTTTCTATTTCCTGCCCTCTCTACTTCCTCTGAAGCAAAGCACTTTGAGTGTGGTATTAGAAGGGCAACGTCCAGTCTGTTGAAGTACAGGGATTGGACCACTCCCTATACCCAGGGCACATTGGGGTGACCTCTGCTGCAGACCAGGACCTGCCACTCTGCGCCAATATCTCATAAAAGCTGGTATAGCAGACCCTGAACAGAACCATCCTTGATTACCCCTGGAGTGTGCCTCAGAGCATTTGGAGGACCAGACCTGCTGAAGCTCCCTGTTGCCAACCGAACGGGTCACACCATGTTCACCTCACCTAGAATTAGAGGGAATAGGCTGGTGCTGTCTTTTGTGATCCTCCAACCAGCCAAACTATATTGCTTGCACCTTGACCATCTCCCTGCTGCATTGTGCCATTGCTGAGTCCTTCACCTGCTAGGCTCAAAACACCTGCTCAATATCAGGCTCCAACTTGAGCCACTGGAAGGCCGTTTTCTGACCCTATTCAGAGGTTACAACCATGACTCGGCCCGACTAAGCTTTCAAATGGCAGCTTCACAAAACCACACTTTTGCACAACCAGATCATCAATTCAAAGACCATTGTCCACCAAATTGGAACATCATGCATCGATCCTTCCCAGCAATTACAACCCGACTCGCCCGGCACAACCTCAAAGAGATTCTGGTGACCACCTCAACATGCATCACTGAAAGCCCCCCTGTCAAACTCAACTGAGCGACCACATTTGCCCCTGCTCAATGTTCTCTTACTGCTTGGGCTCACACGATTCACCATACCCGAACTGAGCTTGATCCCCTTGCATTAACGTTGAACACCGTCAACCCACCAAAGAACTGAAACAAGGTACTGTTGACAACAAACTGCCCCCCTCAATCCACCTGGCTCTAGAAACTGGTTAGCTCTCTATTGCACCTTCTTTCACCCAAAGACATATCCCTTTTCATTTCTAATAATGTTCCTATCACACCTGTGTTCACGCTCAGAGTGCTACTTTCTTCAGTCTGTTGCATCGTCTCTGTTCTTCCACAAGGCTGGATTTTTGTACATTGTTTTCTATTTAGTTATATTGTAGATGGTGGGTTTAATTAAAGTATGTTTATGTTGAAAAAGCCTTTATTGGATATTTCCTTTGTTTTGGACTGTATTTCTGTGTTGTTTGGGTTACTACTGGATCACATGACCACCCCATTTATTTAAGTAGGTATATGTCTTTACCGTGCCTGTTTTACCTTTATGATTGCGTTGGCTCTTGGTTTGTAGAAGTGTGAGGGCTAATTTGGCATTTTCATCCCTACTCATCATTGTACACCTGCACTGCAGAATCCACATCGTCAAACACATAAACACACACACACCTGACAATAATACAAATGTTAAGTGCAATGCATTGTAATTGTACCCCTCCATTGCAACTGAGATGTGTTTGCAGTGCTCCTTCTCGTGCAATGTGCATGTTTAATACAGTTTTGGATATGCTAAATAGACCACCACACATATGAGAAGAATATTTGAAAGAATATTTATCTGTCTGTTTCGATGTGAAAGGTATCCCAGATGCATATTCTTGGCAGATTTCAATTTACCATAATCAGTGGTCGATAGAGAATGTATTTTTTTAAATACATTCAATGAAATGCATTTGGCAAGTACGATGTATGAATATCAATTAATTCTAGTACATTCATCAAATTAAAATCAATGAGATAAATATATTAACCTTTCACGTACATTGTTATTCCCTTTCTGTCAGTAACTTTGTTGCAGCAAGCAGAGTTAATGTAGCAATGGTGCTCGAGGCTGAAGAGCTCAGTTGCTGTATCTCTCGTCATCTGGAAATGTGTGTTAGAATTGCCGTGCAATGCCCATGCTCTGCACAGATGAGCCCCTCGGAGACTGCAGAGCATCACACAGTCACTCTGATATTGATTCATTGATGGGTGTGAGCAGGCTCACAGAGACGCGAACCATGCGCTCTGCTGACCGGGCGCGTTTTTGATTGCTGCCTTACATTTTCAGTTGAGCAAAAAAGTATCAGTTTGAAAACCCAATTTCACACCTTAAAACGCACCATTTGAAAGCCAAACTAGTGGTAAATGGCTAAGAAAAATATTAAGAAAACAATCTGCATTCCTTTTTTAAATGCATCACTCCTCCTCTGATCTGTGTACACCTTATTCTATGTTGGTGTGGGCGAAGGGAGCTATCCAAAAAGCTTGTCATGCACTGTTATGTCCTGCATTGACTGACGAAACGTAAGTTGCCCGTCTCTTTTATAAGAAGTCAGTCCCAGAGACGTCTTTATGGAAGGGCAAAAGGGGCATGTGCCCCGGGTCCCCACCATTGAGGGGGCCCCCACATGGCTACCTGATTGAAATCAGTCAGTGCCCATTGGTTTAACAAACCTAAAATAACACATACCATGTTTTATGGTGTGCTGCTGAGGTGCCGAACCTGCAGCCAGGTTGTTGCTGACCAGTATATTTTGCTCGCATAAATTAATCCCATAAAGCTTTTGCGTACCCAGTTTGTCCAGTCATGATAGCACAGCTGCTGTAGGATTCTCACCCTTCTGTGGGCTATATATAGATCATGTGCCATACTGAAAGTTGAACTTCATGTTGATAAATTTGAACGCCATGATTGCTCAGAAGATAGCTCAGTTTGTTAGGTACTGGTTACAGAGATTTGTGGGGGCGGTGACCAGGGATTTTTTAATCCCGTAATTTCTTTGGTTTAGAGGTGGGTCCCAAAGGAGTCTGTGCTCCGGACCCTAAGGTTCCTTAAGATGGCCCTGCACATGGCCACAACATATGACCTTGGCAGAGCCCTGAGAGATACCATACTCCCAGTACGGGTGACACAACACATGCACTATGGGCCTGCTATACCTCTCTTATTGAGAGTTAGAAAAGATAAACTGCAACATTTGTTCAAGAAATGTGTAATTGCAGGTGGCACACAATGTGTGTTTTACAGCAGTATCTTACTCTGCATCCCTACAAGGGACCTGCTACACGGATTTTCGTTATCTGGCTAAGGGGTAGCTAACAGGAAAACTCCACTCGTTCCACATTGTGGTGTTTTCGTCACATATCATATTGCTATGTGCAAACATGTAGCCATACCTGAAAAGTTGGATTATCTAATATGCTGCAATTTAGGCAGCACTCCCATAACATCCGGGGCATGGCGTAGTGTTGTACTCGTTTTTTTATACATGATCCATTACTGTAGTTTAACAAGAGCCTTCATAGTGGGGAGGTTTGGACATTCAGATTTCACAATGGAACAGACATGCTGGCTGTGTTGAACTTCTCTGTCATAGATCTATTTAAATGTTTCTCAAAATGTAAACTATGCAACCCAGAACAGGAGTCATGGTTGGGTACAAGTAGACTTGCAGGTGTGAAAATGCACAAATGCACCTGATTTGTAGTGTGCCTACTAAAAAAAAAAAAAAAAAGCAAATACAAAAAGAAAAAAAACCATGAACGACCGCATGTGCAGTCACAAAATACATATTGACCTGTAGCAAAATTGGTAGGAATGAGTGAACCGTGATACAATGTGGGCATTTTTGCAAGCGTAAATATGTCGAAAAGAATAATGCAAACACAATTTGCTTCAGTAGCCAGCTACTTAAACATTTCTCTATGAAATGGGCTAACCTTCCTTAAAGTCTGACACCACTCTAATGCAAAATGTATATTAAATTATACTTTTGTTGCCTGTAGATTCATATTTGCATTCCACCGTAATTTGAAGCACATGCATGATGTGGCCCACGCCACATCTGTGATTCTTAAAGAACAATGCAGTTTGTTTACAGCCACATTTGCGGGTACTGCAAGTTGCAGATGCACAATTGGATTTGTCATCATTCTGGACCCGTCTTCCAAACTTAAAGGTAGCTGGTAGCATAGGTACAGTCGTGCACAACGCAGCAGTTCAACAGCATACAGCACATGACATCACCAACTCAAATTCATCAGGTGTACACATGCCCAGAACTTCTTTTAGTTGCTTGAGGAAAAGCTGCACTTAATAGCTGCACTGCTTTGCACTTTGTGTGGGGTTTAAGGACGAATCAAGTGTCTGAGTAGTATCTCTGCATTATGTATTGAATATGTATATTGTTATATGCAGCATATACTGCACTGCTTCAAGACCACTTAAAACAACATGCAGCCTTCCTATCTGGTGAGGCACGAGCACAAGCAGCCAGTAACAAGAACCCATTGGGGTTATGCAAGGGCATCACCTCTACAACTGAGGATGAGATTGTTCAACATTCGGAGCACACTTTCTGAACTGTATGCCACATTACATTGCTATGTTATGTAATATTTAGTGTTATTCTGAAAATGAGAATGTCAAACCAACAAAAGGAATTACTGTTCTAAGGGGACCTAGATTCAACAGTTGTTATACCTTCCCCGGTTCACTGAGGTCCCTTAAACCATGGCTGAATCTGCACCTCAGACTGTAAGGGCCTGATTCATGGGAGTGTTTTATAATGGCGCAATCCCATAGGAAAACGTTCCATGGATCAGGATACCTTAAGTACCGTAAGCACTCTTCATAATTGTAATTGGACTGTATTTAAACCTAAAATGAGCAAGTACATCCTCACATGATTTCGATAAAGCAGAGTGAAGGGAATGTCCAATGCTTTGGTTTGAATGTCTGAAGGAACCTGAATGCATGGATTGTATGCCCAGGTATGCCTATCTTCTTTCTCTGAAAGGTATGCCTATCTTCTTTCTCTGAAAGGTATGCCTATCTTCTTTCTCTGAAAGGTATGCCTATCTTCTTTCTCTGAAAGGTTTGCCTATGTTCTTTCTCTGAAAGGTGCATGTCATTTTGAGGAGCCATGGCAGATGATTTTCATTCTGACACTACAGAGCATCTTGCCTTTCAGAGGGGCAATGTGTATCTACTTTTTAAGGAAAAAGTAAGTAGTCCATATTATTAAAGCATCCAATCTTGGCCATTTTGCAATATTCTGCACTCGATACAGCTATTCAACTGTAGAACACAGAGCATCTTCCGGCTCCTTCCAGTAGTCCTCCTGCACAGTTGGGTAATTTTAAGGACCGGCTTATTGCTCTAGTGTTAATTACTGCGATTACATCTTTTGAGGTAGTTGGTGCTGTTGTTTAGTTTTGTGCTGTACTTGTTTGATCGTACAAGCATTACAATGGTCTGACCTGAGATACGCAATAAGCTAAATGATAGTTTGACAGTGAGCTATGACATCATAGATTTCCAGTAATAGATTTGAATATGGAGAATGTCCACCTTCACTGAACTTCTGCTGTGTATTGCCACAAGGGAGTAGAAGTCAAGTAAATATGGCATTGAGATAGGTGTGGGGATTAACTGCATATGAAGCAATGGTATTTGCATTCTTTGGAACATGAATACTCTGCTTCAGTTTACTATCATGTTCATACATATGATGAATTGACTGTGTGGAAGCTGACATATCTGTTGTCATTACATTATCAGATTGAAGTCTGATCATTACAAATGCACAATAAAATAAATAGAAATAAAATTGAGGTATATACCATATAACTCCGTTCCGGGGAACCATGTAGGTTCCCCGTACTGGCTCAGAAACCTTGACAGGACTTTTTCCTCCCTTTCCATTGACAGCACGATCATTCCCATCCTGAAGCAATTCAAATTCTTGGCTGTTCACCTGGAGGTTGATCTGTCCATGACCACACATGTTAATGCCCTGGCATTATCCATAGCTTACACCTCTAGGCTCATCTCCCTAAGCAGACCATTTCTTTCCCAAAGTATCTGCCTCACACTTGCAAGAGCTCTCATCATTGGCAAACTGGATTAGTGTAATGTTCTCCTCATGGGCACTTCAGCAACCAACCTCGCCATACTGCAACTCCTCCAAAACAAAGACCTGCTCACAGCAGCGGGTCTACGTTCGTCAGATTACTTTTCCTTTACCAGACGAGAGGTCCACTGGCTACCCATCAAAGCCTGCATCGACACAAAGAGGTGCCTGTCTATCTTAACAACAACATTGCCAAAACTCTGGCTAAGGCACACTTGTGCATCCACAAAGAGGTGCCTGTCTATCTTAACAACAACATTGCCAAAACTCTGGCTAAGGCACACTTGTGCATCCACAAAGAGGTGCCAGTCTATCTTAACAACAACATTGCCAAAACTCTGGCTAAGGCACACTTGTGCATCCACAAAGAGGTGCCTGTCTATCTTAACAACAACATTGCCAAAACTCTGGCTAAGGCACACTTGTGCACCCACAAAGAGGTGCCTGTCTATCTTAACAACAACATTGCCAAAACTCTGGCTAAGGCACACTTGTGCATCCACAAAGAGGTGCCTGTCTATCTTAACAACAACATTGCCAAAACTCTGGCTAAGGCACACTTGTGCATCCACAAATAGGTGCCTGTCTATCTTAACAACAACAGTGCCAAGGAACGTCAATGGTGCTCCCTAAGATCGTCCTCCAGCCTCTTCCTGCTCATCCCTATACAGAAACAAGAGAGCTGGAGGCACAGCCTTCATTGTCACAGCACCATCTCTCTGGAACTCTCTCCCGGCTCACATCAGAAATGAACAATCGTAATGGACCTTCAAAAAACTTGTAAAAACCTGGCTTTTTAACAACTATGACTAATGTCTCCTCTGTTTACCTTGCCCTCCTTATACTGTACAAACATTGTGGTACCTCCGGGTATGTGCATTAAACAGATGCAATCAATAAAGAACTAAATCCTCCGAGCACCATCTATTATAAATGGCTCATTGCGCCGGAATCAAACTTGACTTTTACTTGATATGCAAATAATGAAATTGAAAAGAAAGAAAATATACTGGTTCCTCATGTTATTTGTATAGTGCCAAAATGGTAACAACTTGTTCTATGATTCTACTTTATGGGGAAATTGTATTTGAAGCAACATTCAGGACATGCCATAGGCACCACTGGTGTGTTTTTTAATGTCCTCCCCTATAATGGACAGATATAGTATTATTTTTTGTATAACTTATGATGATTCGTGTTATAAATACAGGGAATAGTGTGATGCACAGCAAGCAGTGGAATGTGACAGACTAGGACTTCATACACATGTTCTATTAAAAGGAACATTGCAGTTCATTTTTTTAACCGTATGGTGTTTCAGAAGAAAGCACACCTGTCCAATGGCCTTCAGGGGGAACATCCGGTCATTGTACATTTTTGGTTGGGCATTCCTAAGCATGATCAAAAGTCGATATTCATTTTGGAAAGCAAATGCTCAATACATTTTTTAGGAATACAATTGTCTGTGGGGGGATGGTGCTCAGAACATGCATAAGTATGACGATGATAATAATCTGGTATGGATATGGATCAGCTCCCTCATTTATTTGAGCCCAGCAACTCACTTTGGTGCATACTCTGTCAAATATCCTGAATTAAAGCTAATGACACTTCTTGCTACAAATATGTGGTATGTGGTATTTGAAGAATGTGTTTGCCTGGCGTAAATACACAAACCACTGTTTCAGTACATTTTAGCGTGATATGATGGTTCCTGAAATGTTAATTGAGAGACACAGGTCTGTAATGAAGATGAGTAGCATTGCCAACATGACTTGATACTTCCCTGCCTTTCCTCCACATCTGTGCAACCCCCACTCCATCCTTGGCCTGATCTTTTAAGATCCCCCACTGTCTTCTCAATTAGAGAACAAAGGTACCTGAACAGCAGTGAACATTTTATTTACACTACATTTGCATGACATACCATTCTTTGCAAATAAAAAATACATTGAGCACACGCATTAGAATTGGTGGCATAAACGCAATAATAATGATAATAATAATAATAATAATAATAATAATAATAATAATAATAATAATAATAATAATAATAATAATAATACATTTTGATGAGAAAATAACGCAATAATACTTACTCTTGGTGGGGATGATAGAACATAGAGTTGCCGCCGAAATCGCATCCGGGTCCTCAGAATGATGAATTCGGAAGGCCCAGTAATTCCTCCCTCCAAAGACCCGGCCCGGTCCTTCCCCATTCCCATTTCAGCCCCCATAGGGCTGAATGGGAATGGTAGAGGGAGCAAACAACGGGCCATTACGAGTTGGTCTGTTGTTTGCTCCCTCTTCCCCTCGCAGGACCTGGTAAGCACGCCTGGTTTGACCAGGCGTGCTTCCTGGGTCCCGTGAGGGGACCTCGTAATGAGGCAGTACGGGGTAAACGGCGCCAGCACCTTTTACAGCACCATTTATCCCGTACCGCCACTGTCGTAATGAGGCCCATTGAGTGGATAAGCATCTAAGTCAACAATGAGATGCCCATAATCACAAGAGCTACTCATTGTGAGCAATGTTGACATATTACTGTGTAGAAAGAGTATAAGGATAGTGGCCGTACACACTACTTCTGATTCCCATATAATGGCTCAGTAGCAAATTCAAACCATTGAGTGGCCAGATTAAAGACACTCTGCACTGCTGCAAGTGCATAGTTGCACGGTATAAGCATTGGGCAAAGGTTGCCCTATTTCTAAAAACACTGGGACATATCAGAAAACCATTGCACCATGACAGGTGCAGTTTGCATAGTATAAGTACCAGAGCAAACATAGCCCTAGTGCAAAAATGATAACATGCTAGTGCTTATACCATTTCGTATTAGCTCAACGGCAAACGTTGCCCTTGTGCAAAAATGTTGTGAAAAGTGCTTATAACCTGCCAAACTGCGCCAGTAATTGTGCAATGGTTTTCTAATATGTCCCAGTGTTTTTTTTTGTTTTTTTTTTAAATAGGGCAAACTTTTCCCTAGTGCTGTTACAATGCCCATTTGCACTTGGACTGGTGCAAAGGTTATGGAATGAGATACCTGAAGATCATTCAGTTAACATGTGTTCCTCCACCCACCCATACAGATAATGTAATGGCTAAGCAGTGTCCAAATATAGTATATTGGTTTCCTTCTGAGGTTGGTCATTTTAATACACAAACTGGCCTATTTGAATGAGGAAACGGTTGGGACATGAGACTAAATGAATAGTGGATAATGCAATAGTTTGTACATCTTTGTTTAATAGTGCTTTTTAAAAGTATTTGGTGTTTTAATATTTTTAGACACGAATATTCATATTAGCTTATATCAACATTATGTGTTGGGTGGGAGAAAAATGTTTTGTAGCCTAACTGGAACTCTATGTTTACATTGTGCTTATTTCACACCGATCCATATGCTCGATCCTCACCTCCCTCACATCACAAAGGACATGTTGGTGTCATCCATACTGCATGTGTGGCGTGCTGTATGTAATGTTTGCTGATTAACCTTATTGATTGCATGTGTAATAGAGCCTAGTGCAAGAGCTAGGCACACATGTCTATAATGGGCCAGTCTGCGGTTCCAGTGGTTGTGTGACTGCGTTTGCACACTGTTATCTTCCATTTTAATAATATTGCAATAGTATAAATGGCTTCATGTCAGATGTATTCCACTTCTAAGCACTATGCTAATAGTTGCTATTGGTACCCAATTGAATGTTACTCAATTTAACAACCGGTCAAGGATGAAGGGCTGTTTCAGCACTGCCAGAATGTAAACCTGTCTGGACATGCTGCACTCAGATCGTGTTAATGGGCTGTCCGAACTTATCAAATACAAATGTTGTGTCCAGGAACAACACAGGCATCAAAGTCCTTGTCAAATGGTACAATGTGTTAACATACTTTATCAAACTGAAGACCAGTGTTGGTTTTACATCAGGAAATTATTTGACAAGCAAATATATTCAAATGTTGAATTCTGTAAGGGGTTAGACAAGGTATATACTCAGGAGCTGATAAAAAGAAGAAGGTTGTGGTAATATTGTTTCATAAATTCCATATATATCAACAACTTCTAACAAACTGTTCTTATCTTGGAAATGAGAGGAACCCATCAACAGCAAACACACTCTCTACTTACAAAACAATCTCAGCAACACAAATGACTAATTGCCTGGGTGGGACTCCTCTTAGTAAACAGGACCCTCACCACCACATCCAAAGCAAACAATCACACAAACATCATGGAAATATTCGACATGAGAAAGTCATTAATCACTGCCTATGCCATACCCTGGAACATAATAGAATCAACAAACACCTTCAACTGACAACAGCCTGCAGCATATCAAGCTGGACTGAATATAGGACAATGAAGACAAACAGCCACACACCCTTCACACCAACAAACCAAAAAGCTACAAGGGCAGCACCCCCCATCCCTAACTGTGAAAGTCAATATAGGAGAAGAACTCTCATCAATCACCAACAACATCAAACCTTCATTCATGGAAGGCACTTTACCAGATGCACTGAAATCTAGACAGATCCTCCCCCTTTGAAGAAATCCACACTCTCTGTTAGGGAGAATTCTCCAGAATGTTTAATTTCCCTTAGCTTTTGAGTCCCTCAGCAGCTTTGCTGGATTTCTAGGATTTATTTTTTCACCTGTTAAGAGTGTGAGCCTTTTTTCCCACTCGTACATGTGTTTTGCTGTGTGTGTTTAACATGTTTTGTGTTTATAGACTGTGGAGCCTCACCTACACCATAGGCATAATTTTTTTTTATTGCGTGTTACACAGCACCTTTAGTGCAGTGACACAGGCTTGTCTTTTTCAGACCTCCCACTTCAAACTCCATTTTCTGGGACTGACTACTGTCTCCCAGAACATGTAAAGTTGCCATTGACTTTTTTAGTCTTTTTAACAGACCCAGTACAACCTATCTTACATAGAGTACTGGAAAGGGTTAATAGTTATCCCTTTTTTGTCTGTCTCTCATGGAACATTATTTTGCTCCCCTTTCTTTAAGATTTGGATGGTGGCAGTGGTATCTACCCTATTTTTCCTACCACAGTCTATTTAAATAGCCTTGGTACTGTTTTAGGCTAAATTAGTAGCCTCAAAATTAAATCCGCTGGACCTCATTTACTTTCATTTGGTTCCAGCTGGGTTTATTCACCATTTCATTTTGTAAAGGTCTTACTCATTTTTTGCTCTGCGCACCAAACCAGGTTTGGTTCCTTTGTTTGCCGTCCTTTGGCGGGCTTCTGCACAGAAGCCCTCCTTAGGCGCCCAAATATCTTAGGGAGACAGGATGCGAGGGAGGGGTTTGAGACTCCCTGCAAAGGGTCTCCTTGGAGACCCATGTGGCACTCTGTATGATTGGGTGTGGTGACTGTCCTGCCAGGACAGCCACCCTGCTGTGTGATTGGCAGCCAGGCCGTGTGAATGGGGGAAAACTGCATAAAAAGCAGGTCTCTGGGACTAGAAAGGCAGAGTCACCATTGGATCGAGAGAACCGAAGAGAAGCTGAAAAGAAGAGGACCACTACCACGACTGAACCTACCGGTGAAGCTCTACTGCGGTTCCGAATCTCCAAACTTCGACAACATGGACGATCTACAAGGAATCCTCTCCTCTTGAGCTGGTGGGACAAACCAGTTTGCCAAACTGCAAGCAGGCCTCCCTCCTCTGGTCGAATTTGCTGCGCACAGCTGCATTGAACGGGATAGCCAGGAGGATCGGACCCTGCTTGGGTTTTTAGGAGCGCACCTTTTATTTGTTGCTTTGATCTGCTGCTGGTTTCTTCCCTGGGAAGTGCAGGACCCTCCAGTCTTCCTACTTCGTGTTAGTCTGAAAGTTGCTTCAGGAACTGTGAGCCTGCAGGATCTGCCAGGAATGTCTGCCTCAGCTACAGCCTTCTTCTTCATATAAGGTACTGTTCTAACCTGGTTGTCCGTTTCATCTGACCGTGGTGAAAGTGTTTGAAATCTTTCGCCATCTGAGGGCTTGTCCTTCTCTACTCTTTTAAGTAACTTTTCTTCCGACCATCTTCGTTTTGAACTCTTGGCAAAGACTTAACTGCAAACTACTCTGAACTGTGTGATCCTCTGCAAAAACTCTGAACCATTATCATTGGCCCATGCCTATTTATTTGAATCCTCATTGTAGCAAGCCTTTTCTAGATTGCCCTGCCTACTTACTTGTTGATGCTGCTTAATTTTGTATAACCTTGTCTTTCCCTCCTTTTTAAATTGCTGGAGTGCCATTTTGCTCACACTTCATTTTGAGCTTAACTTGTCCAGAATTCATTGGGTGTTGTGTAGTGTATTAAGATTGTGATTTTCTGCTGCTTTACTTTAGTGAATTGTTTTACAACTGATGTGTAAATAAATGTATATTCTTTTACTCAGAAACCTTGAGTCAGTGTTTGTTTGAGCCATAGTATTTGCTGTCCTTTGTGTAACTATTGATACTGCTCACTTTAGTCTTGAGATACGTCTGGCTGCTCAGCCATCGCTACCACTTTACTGTGTAGTACAGGCTTGTACCAAAGGTGAATTTGTACTGTCACTTGTAGTCTTAATTGTGTGTGTTGTTCCCAAAGGGTATGCATATGAATCTGCCTATCACTCTCTCTTGACACCCTTTATGTTGCCCAATCATGGATCTATCCTTCCTCTGCAAAGTTCTTTTATAAAAGTATAACACTGCACAATTTCAGGATTCCAATCTGGATTCCAATCATGATGCTGCATAGAGGTCCATTCCAAACAAGTTATTAACAATTCCTGCCAAATCCTGGACAGAGGGACATCCACACTTGAACACGATGCCCTACACAACACCCTGTCAACTCCAATGGGGCTTGGTGAAACAGTATTGCACTGGTTAGAATCCAACAACTGCTCTGTTCACAACCTCATCCAAATATGCCACAAAAGATGCCAGTGGCACCCAGTAATTTGTGGAGCCCCAAAAGGATCCTTCCTGTCATTCAATCATGTTCAATCTCCACATGGAACCTGTGAGCATGTATTTGTCAAGTACCTCATAGTATCAGAAATAACTTTCTGCAATTAACAATTAGTTAACTTGAACACTGGGAGAAATGGGAGACTCCTACTGAATCCCTGAGAATACAACATGTGGCACTTCCCATGCCATTCATTCCAACATTGGGCGAACCACCCATCAAATGAAAAGATGTGATCAACATGTTGAATAGTATGCAAATGTCATGTGTTGGGTGAACTATATGTTATAAAGAAAACAATTCCTACTCATGTACTGAATGTGGACTGCAGGCCTAGAAGGATTTGATGACTTGCCTGGCCATTCAGAAGGAGGAGCCTATGGTTTAACTGAGTAGGAAAAGTGCTAAGAATATATTAAGAAACACTATAAAACTAAAGCAATCATCATACTGAATAGATACAAGTTCGGAAAGGGATCTCAGGAGGAAGGATAATCTGTCTAGCAATCCATCACTGTCCTCACAGGCCTTACTAGAATTTGCAATGTTGGCTTATAAACAGAGGAGATATTGAGAGACCAATTCATGTTGGAATGTAAAGAGAGTAACGTTTGGGAGCAACTATGGACTAAAGGCAATCTATATCTTGATAGGGCCCTCTGAATTTCTAAGAATGTGGAGCACACTTACAAGTGTGTAAAGGTCCTGGAATAGAGGGAATCAGAACCACAACACCACCTGTTGATGCAGTCAAACCAACGGCATGGTTAAGAGGTTCAACAATGTAATTAAGGACTGCATTTGTTGGGTATTAGCCAATAATGTGGAATGGCAAAAGCTCAATATTTTTACCACAATCTACTACAGAAATGTCCCCCTTTGAACTGATTAAAGGTAAGAAGTTGTGCCCACCCTGGTCGCAGAAGGTGTGTAAGGTGTATGATGACTCAGAGGAGCTGTCTTGACACGCCAGGGTTATAATGAAGCCTGTTATGAAACCACCACCTTGGCGAGGAGAGGATCCCACAGGTGCAGAGCCATGCAAGTGGGCCTACTCAATGACCCAGGCCTCTAAGAGTTAAAAGGTTTCCCACAAATTCTGAAAAAACCAGCTATGGACACATGAAATTTTGATAGAGTGATTTTGTCCACATACAATAAGCTAACACTAAGTGTAAAGGGACATGTTTCTGGGTGGGAGAGAAAGTCAAATGTCCTACTTCACCTGACAGCTGGTAAATGGTCCCTAGGACGCCACACTTCAGGTATTGCAAGCCACTTTAGCACCTTAGGGACTCAAGGAGTCAACAATTATCACAGAATCTATATCACATGTTGATAAGTGGGGAGAATGGTGGCATGTGGCTACAATGATCAGTGTGTTCATGCAAAAGGAACACCGCACAGGCAGCATGTGGCATGGGGAAAGATGTGTAGACCATTAGGAGAGTCGTTGAGGTCAGTGGGACCTTAGCATGCACCTACGCTATTATCAATAATTTAATAATGTTTGACAGTGTGCTTGGTGTTGCTGTGCCATGTTTACAATGTGTTGTTCCTGCCTATGTGAGGAATTCTATTGATAATTACCCATGAAGTGCACCATGCAAATGCACACAGATGTGATAACCGTGATACTGAAAGAGCACATGAATATCAGCAACTAGTGGAAAGTATATCATGTATTATCCTGTATCATTTAATTCTAGTGATTTATTTGAGTGATTATTACCTGCTTCTATGCAAGTACATATGTATGTCTTTATGTAGTTATGGGATTTATAAAGCAAGAACTGAGCAGGGAAGGAAAGGAATGGTGTACACAGAGAAAACGTCCAAGGGTTTACAGTTACGGTGCAGGGGGAGCAGGAACAGGGGGTAACTCCAGAGGTATCAAATAGAGTTGAGTTTAGGTGGTAATGATTGGTGAAGGGCTCTTTGAAGAAAAGGATCTTCTAGAGCCTTCTGAAATGTAATATGCAAGTGTCTAGTCTTATATTCATTGCAATCTTGTTCTAGAGCAGAGTTGTTTTTTTGTTTTTTTGTGTTTAATTGTATTACAATTTTTACAAAATCATTCTCTTGGCTAGAGATTTGAAGGAGAATGTGGTATATTTCTGTTTTGTTTTGTGCCATTAAAATTCTCTTCCATCTGTGTTTTCTTCTTTAAAATCAACGGTTTTCTGTTTGTTCCCAACTGATTTGTCTTCCAGCGCTAGGCTTTCAAGAAACTTGGCTGTTGCCACGGTCAGGGTGGTGGATTCTCCACTCATTAACCTGTTCCACCACTCTTCTTCACTTGTGGCAAGATGTTTTAGTCTATGTGGTCGCAGGTAAATTGTTCTGAATTTGTCTGTACCCTGACAGTGAAGGAGTAGATGTCGCACTGTTTCAGTCTCCGAGGTATTACAGTATCTACAGTTTTTATCTTGCGTCTGCTTTCTGAGGAATAAAATTTCTTTAGTCTTCAAGACGTTCAAGCGTGCTCTTAGGAAAGTTGTGCGCAGACGTTTATCCGGAATTTTTTTGGGATAATTTCTTGTCTCGTCAATCCTTTGTGTATTGATTGTATGGTGGATCAGGGATTGTTCAACTCCAGGCCTCGAGGGCCCGAAACATGTCAGATTTTAAGGATATCCCTCATAAATATCCATGAGATATATTTGCATTCCCTGATACATTTTGTTTCAGGAATATTAATGTGGGATACCCTCAAAAGAAAGCTACACCATGGGGGGCGCTGCTGAGCAGCCAAGGAAGATGGCTGCCTAGTCTGGAAGCTCCGTCCTCGCCCACCAGTTTATTCGGCACATCGGCGCTCATCTACAACATTGCTCCAAGCTACCTCCACGGTTTTGTTGCCGGGATTCTTCTGCTGCGGTGGCCGAGATCTGGAGTGAAAACGCTGCCACTACACGGAGATTCGAGCGGCCGGGCCTACTACAGCTACTGAGGCCCTGACGCGGTTGCCTTCCGGCGGCCTCTGGTGCTCCGCCTCCAGCGAGGGCCCTCCTCGATCCTGCGGCCTGGGCCGGGATTTGGTGCCGCGGCCGCTCTAGCCCGTACTTCGTGGGATTCCCGACCGTTCCGGCTGGTTGCTCTGGCCGGTGGAGCCGGGGCCAGGCACTGTGCCTTCGCTTGTGGGGGCGGGCGTGCGGCCTCCCCGCCTGCCGGTCCTGGAGCTGCCCGAGCTGGCCCCGAGGCCGCGGCCATCATCACCACCCTCGGATCGCCCTAAGGCCTCACTACGGGACCCACCGCACCGGCTCACTCACCTATTCCATCACCCTGAGACTGCCCGGGTGGGTCGCCGAGACCGTAACTGCTGTCCTCGTTGAACAATTATAACTGGAGGGTAAGCTCATGAACAAGTGGAAGGACTTGGGAGCTAATAATACTTGAAACAAGTGGGGAGGCGTCCTGCCACTTACTTTAGGTCCATTTACCTGTATGGTAAAGGCTGAATTTCTTTGCATGCTAATTATGACAGTGGTTATATTATTTAACTGACTGTCATAGGTTTTCTTAAAAGATGAGCAAGAGATAGACCCTTATGGAAATGCATCATAGCATACTTTTATTATTCTGCTAGTGCTAGTAGGTACACAACATATTTTATGCTTTTAAAGTTTTTACAAAAATATATGTAGAAGATGCTATTTCATAATATGCACCTCGTTGAACAAGCGGGCCGCCCAACTCGCCTTGCGTACTTGCCGCGGGGCCGGCCACCTTGAAGAAGAGGCTTGTGCGTGCTGGTTCGTTTCAACTACCGACAACCTCATACGACACTGTCGAAGAGTGGGACCCCCTGGAGACACGAGTATAAGCCACCCTGCGCATTGAGAGAGGTGGGTGCTCCTAATTACGATTCTCTGCCTACTACTCGATATCGATACCTGCAAGTAGCCCGGGTCTACCTCCCCGGGACACTTTTGATCAGCAGGGTTTGCTGGGGGGCCGTCCACTCTTTCTCAAATACCTGCTGAGCGGAGCGGTGCCGGCCGGGCACGTCACGCGGGGATTTCACCGCCTCTTCCCGACCACCTTTCTGGCAGGGCGATCCAGGCCTCCTCCACAACCTATACCGTCGTGTCGGCCCTGACCCTGCCCGGGAAGAATGGCTAATAGATCGCGTGCTACTAGCAAAGCCGGGGCTATGGATAAATTTGCCAGGGCCACACCCAAGGGAGACCAGGTATCGACGGCTACAACCCAGGAGGAGGGTGACCCTCGGCCAGACCCCCCGCAGCCGGACCTGGCAGCTATGATGGAATCCATGGCTAAAAACTTTGCAGCTTTCCATGAAAAGCTAGATGACATTAATGCGAATGTGGCGTCATTGCGATCTAAGCTTGACCAACATGGAGCTAGAATCACCGAAGTGGAGCAGAGGACTGGCACCACTGAAGACAACGTCCAAGAATTGCAAAACACGGTGTCAGAGCTCGTCCGAGACATGAAACAGGTCAAATCGAGGTTGCAAAGAAATAATATTCGCATAATTGGGGTCCCCGAAACTGCACTTAAAGGGCGCATGGAAACAGCGGTTGAAAAACTCATCAGAGATCTCTTGGATGACCCTGAACTCTCACCATTCTTCATGATCGAAAGGGCTCATCGCTCCCTGGCACCCTGACCGCGACCCGGGGACTTCCCCAGACCTAACATAGCAAAACTGCTCAGCTATAAGGACAGGGATCACATACTTCGCCTGGCCAGAGAGAAGGGGGAATTACGGATGGACTCACAGGTAATCAGGATCTTTCCCGATTTCTCAGTAGATGTCCAAATGGAGAGGTGCAGATTTGCTGGGGTGAAGAAACTGTTACGTGACAGAAAGATTGAATACGCTATGCTTTTCCCCGCACGCCTTAAATTCACCCATCGGAACAAACTATATTTCTTCACAGTCCCGGACGAGGCCGTGAAGTTCATTGAGGCGCAGATCCCACTGGCGGAGTCGCCTGAGGACCCGATGGACAACGACTAGAATTGACCGCTGTCTCTCCCTCCTGAGTTAGTCATGATGCCCGTTAATGCATGCATCCTTGCTCTGTAACTTTACTTTTGCTAACTGAGCCCCGATTACATTGCTTATTCAGGATTTGTATCAATACTGGTGGGCAGGACGGCAGTGGTGGCCCCCACTGCAGCTGCAATTCCTGTAGAATCTAAAAGTTTGTATCTACGCCCCGGTTGGGCTTTCTTTCAAACACTGCCAAGTTGGGGATGGCATCGAATAGTTTATGTTAGGGGTGGGTACCCACACACTGCTAGTTGGGACAGGGCGGTGAGGGCGGGGGGTTGGAACGTTGGGGTAGTTTATATCCAAAATGGCATGGGGGTTGAGACGGGTTACATACATTGGCAGCGAGACACTATGACGGCACTCATGGCGTTTATCACGAGCAAGGCCTTCACTTGGGATGTTCCGTAAGTCACATACATGGCGATTAAAATGATGTCATGCAATGTACGCGGCCTGACAAATTTCACGGCCTATGCGCAGCGGCACGGAGTCCAGGTTCTCCTACTACAAGAGACACATGCCCTTCAACACCTATCGTCGACCATTGCACGAACTTGGGGTGCTAACAGATATTTCACCCAATATTCCACCCAGGCTAGAGGGGCCCTGACTCTCATCCACAAGTCTATCCACTTTACTCTCCGCTCGGCACACGTTGACCCAGAGGGCAGATATGTAATCCTGCACTGCACCTTGGCTCATGAAGAATGCCTGCTGGTCAACGTGTATGCGCCCAACATCGACTCCCCTGAGTTCTTTGATGGAGTGGCGACCATACTTATGAAATACATAGACGTCCCCATAATATGGGGGGGGACATGAATCTAACACTGGACAGCTTACTAGATAGGACGACGACCAGACGCAGACCCACACCAAGAGCGACCAAGCGCCTTCTCTCACACATGGACTCCCTAAATTTACATGATATATGGAGAACGCTCCACCCCCGCGACAGAGACTATACTTTCTATTCCACTGTCCACGACAGCTCCTCGAGAATAGACCTGTTCCTACTCTGGCAGACTGGTGGGAAAAGTCTCAGATGTTACGATACTTGCACGCACACTTTCTGATCATTCCCCTGTACTCCTACAGATACAACTCGGTGACGCAGTGCCGCTGAGACCCCACTGGCGCTTTAAATCCGCTGCCCTATCAGACATCGTGTTTAAAGCTGAGATCCTAGCTGACATAACCACATTCTTTGAAAAGAATACTACGACCGATACATCCGAGGGGATTAGGTGGGAGGCGTTCAAAGCCTACATCAGGGGGATGTGCATCTCCAGGGAAGCTGGGGTCCTGAAAGCTATAAGGCGGTCCTTAACCAACTCGGAAACCAAACTTAAAGCACTCGAACAGGACTATTTGACCACCCAGTCCCCAATGACCCTAGCTGCTATCAGGTCAGAACTGGAACAGTTTGAGTCACACGCCATAAGGGAGGTACAATACTTTACATGCCCGGTAGCGGCCTGCAAATATGGGGAGGGGGACAGACCGGGTAGAACCCTGGCCAGGCTAGCACGTGCTGAAACCGGTGGGACCCGCATCGACAGCATCATAGATAGCAATGGAGTGCGGCACTGGTCGGATCGGTCCATACTAGACACTTTCACTAGCTTCTACGCCAATCTGTATGGTCCCCAACCAGAACACTCGGCCCAAGACCTGGACGACCTCCTTGAGAGCATCCCTATGACCCTTATCTCCCAGGACACCCGGGAAATATTAGACGCCCCATTTACCCTAGAGGAGATAGTTCAGGCGATATCAAACCTTCCCAAAAACAAGGCGCCGGGCCCAGATGGGCTCACCTCCGAATTCTACCAGGAGCATGTGGCTATACTAGCGCCTGTGCTACTCGGGGTCTGGGTCGAATCACTTCGGTTGAAATGCCTCCCCCCCTCCCTCAGAGAAGCTCTACTAACTGTCCTCCCCAAACCTGGTAAACCCCCGGACAAATGTGGGTCTTATATCCCTCTATCCCTTATTAACACCGACACGAAAATCTTTGCTAAAATAATTGCTGTTAGGTTCCTCCCCTTCATGTCCCACATGATACACGAGGACCAGTGTGGGTTCATCCCGGGCCGATCCACAGCACTGAACATACGTCACCTGTTTAATGTGATGGCCAGAATTGACCCAGGCGCGGACGCTGTGGCGGTAACACTAGACGCTCAAAAAGCTTTTGATATGGTCTTGTGGCAATATCTATGGGCTGTACTGGAGAAAATGGGTGTAGGCCCCAAAATGACCTCTTACATAAAACTGTTATACACGGACCCACAAGCTAGGGTTCTCGTAAACTCTGTTCCTTCCTCTCCTATCACACTACACAGGGGCACTCGTCAGGGATGACCCTTCTCTCCCCTCCTGTTTGCATTTGCTATAGAACCCATGGCTGATCATGTAAGGAGCAGGCACGGAAGTAAAGGCATACGATTAATGGACACACCAGAGATCATCTCCCTATATGCAGACGACGTGCTCTTATACGTCAAAAATCCTTCCACATATTTAGACCCGATCATCCGAGATATCACTAGAATAGGTACGTTTTCGGGTTTCACAATCAATTACTCTAAGTCCGAGGTCTTCCCTCTCACGGTGGCGACCCAACGACCGTCTTGTGAGTACCCTCTGCGCTGGTCCCCAGATGGGGTGAGGTATCTCGGGGTACAAATGTCACTGACCAGGGCCTCTCTGTTGACAGATAACTATGAAGCTACAGCCCTTCTAGTCCGCTCCAAGTTCTCCAAATGGCGCAATCTACCCTTATCCCTTGCGGGCAGACTATCCCTGATAAAGATGGTGGTGGTCCCCAAACTCCTGTAAGTCTTCGTTAATGTCCCCATCTGGCCTGGGAGTCAATACTTCAAGAAGCTCCATTCGGAGTGCGCACAATTCCTTTGGCATCCAGGCTCGGTCCGCAAGAAATGGCAGCACATGACGTTGCCCTATGACAGAGGCGGATTCGCGGCCCCGGACCTTCGCCTGTACTGGAATGCTGCACAAGCCCATCACGCCTCTCACTGGTACACGTTCCAGAATCCTCCCATCCATGTAAAACTTGAGAAACTAGCGGGAGGTGGAACCAATATATTGTCCCTGCTATTGAACCGCGCATTCCAAACAGACGCCCAGGCAGATCCGGTAGACGCTACGCTGAGGGCCTGGAGGAACATCTTGGGCTCTGACCGGGAACAGAGCCCGTACTACAAATGGCTTCCCCTATGGCAGTTCCCCGGGCTTCCCCCCACACACGACTCCAATCTCACACGCCACTGGGAAAACCTGGGATACCACGCCCTTACGGACCTCTTCCCTAACGGTGTTTTTATCACCCCTCAGACATGGCGCCCTGAGCACTCCAACTCTCCAATTGAAATGCTACAGTATTATAGGCTCAGAGCCGCAGTACGGACGATGTGGCCCTCATATCCTATTGAACCCCCAGACTCTCCTGAAATACAATATATAGCAAATTCCGGAGGTGCCAAAAGCATAATTTCTAATTTGTATAAAATGCAACAAAATAATATTGCGGACAACTCCCTTAAACCACGCGAGTCTTGGGCTAAGGAACTTGGAGTTGAAATCACAGATGCTCTCTGGGGCAAAATGTGCACACACACACACGCAGGGTCTCTCTAAGCGCCAGATTCCGATGCATTCAATTTAAGCTCCTCAACAGACTCTACTACACACCGTATAGAGTCGCATCATTCACTGGCATCCCGACCCCTTTGTGTCCCAAATGCAAATCGCACGAAGCAGACCATATACACATGTTCTGGGCTTGCCCCGCCCTTAACACATTCTGGACGGCCGTGACAGAAGCACTTGCTGAAATAATTGGTTCTCCATTGACTATGGAACCACTTGCTATACTATTTGGGCTCTGGGAGGGGGAGAAGGAAAGGAAAATGTCAAAATTTGTAAATGTAAGTGTCATGGTAGCCAAAAGATGCATATTGCAATGCTGGAAGCGCCGCAATCCTCCCACTTTCAGGATGTGGCTGCAGGCCCTTGCATGGACACAAATGTGCGAAGAGGAGTACATTGGAACACTGCCTCCGACTTCTCGCCCCAAAAATGTCTGGTCGGAATTTTGTAGCTACTTAAATAGCAGAGAGGAAATGGAACTGACCTCATCTCCCCTACCAGGACAATCAGATAGCCCACAGGAGATCTTACCTCCCCCTTTGGTTGCCGTTTGACTTTGCTTTTGCGTTTGCTTTGTCTCTGTGCTGCTTGCCGCCTTCCCGCAATGTCAGATGCTGTTAATGCAAGATATATGACCTAACCATGGTGTGATGCCGATTGTACAAGCGTGATGCCTACCCGCAGCCATGTAAATTGAACTGTGCCTGTCTTGACCTTTATGCCAATAAATAAAAGGTTTAAAAAAAAAAAAAAAAAAGAAAGCTACACCATGAGCTAAATAACATATTCAATGTTTGAAATGAATCCATCTGATCCCTAGGAACAGAAATAGAGCAATGCAGTGTCAAACACATAGGAAGAAACCCATAAGAAGAAATTAATGGATTGATGATCAATTTTTGAGTTTTTAATTTACACACTGAATTATGGATCATGATTATTGCCTAGGAAACATTGACGTTTTAAATTCCTCAGTACGGATTTTTTCCTACCCCAAACTACACCAAATACAACATCACAAGTGGTGATAACTCAGAGGCAAATCACAGACGTTATTGCCTTTAGCTTAGAACGATACTGGCGTCTGTTCTGGACCTCACCACACCTGAGCAAATACACGGATGCAATATTTCATCTTTTGCTGCAAAGTGGAGGGGCAGATTTAAGGGGGGTAGACATGTCTGGTCTGTGCTGAATTCACTGGGACTTGACCATCTCTGGTATAAACCCCATGACAACAATGAATGCACTAAACCAATTCTTCATCTGGCACATGGCACCTTATTGTGAAATAAGGCTAGTCTCGCCTGCTGCCAATCTAACCAAGCAGCTGCATCATAAGGTATAGGATCTGCTTAGGACAGTAACGCAAGCAGAACCTGTTGATGTTATGTATCCACAATTGATTACTACTTTCCGAATAATTCCTGGCAGGAAATGAGCAAGCATTTTGTATGCTATCTTTATAGATGGGCTTTTAATCGAATTTTAACTGTAGTTGCCTTTTGATTACGAACATGAATACTCTGTACATTTATTCCTGCTAACAGCAAATGTTGTGTTTTTTACTCCCTATCAATAATGTAGGGAACAGCATCCTTCCCTGCTTGCAATAGAAGTTGTTACTTTTTTATGCTAATTGAGCATTTGCATTTTGTACAATTGTTGCCACTAATTGCACTTTATCCTCCATTAACAAAGAAGGCCCATTTTCCTTGACAAACTGTGCATCTGCCTCGCATTGTGTCTAGGAGATACTACTATATGGAAGGCGACCAAATGAGTGCGCCCCAAGCCGAACACCACTCATAGCTGTCATCTAGCCATGCTTGTTGAACCCTAGCGTTATGCACAGAAGTGTAGTTATAGGGTCACCATTTGCACTGTATTGACCAGTAGCACAGAAGTGAACACCACCCCTTTTCGAACCTCGATTGTGGTCGTCATTCGATTATGACCACCAAGCACTTGAATTTAGAACAATGGTTATTTGTTACTCTTACCTCACTTCCCAGTAGAATTCACCTTGATAATGTTGGAGCAGTTCCATAATGGTACCAGGAGCTACTATAGCTATATAAGGTTGGCTACATGTATTAGCTATCCATTAGAATAAATCAGGGTTTAGATACTGGTTTATTAGAACGCAAACCCTACCTAATGACGGGAAACAAATTCCACGAATCGAGTCTAATGTCTTATGTTCAGAGAAAAGTGAAAAGCTGCTCTAAGGAAAAAAAAAAAAAAAACATCTAAACATGAAGGCCTGCCAATTAGCTCTTCAATGGGAGGTGCACATTTGTGTTTTTAATAACTGATGGGAGACAAGAGTGAATCACTTATGGTGGCAAAATCTTTCAGTTACGACAACAATTGGTAGGAGAACGGTACACGGTTATTGAGACATGTGCTGTCCTTGCGGTCCTTGCGGAGAATATCTAAATACAAGCACTGGAACATCTTTTTACTATCTTGTCTGATCTACAGCAAACCTATGCTATTTTTGCGACGTTTATTTTTGAAAAAAGCCTTTAGAATGATCAGGCCAACAGCCTCATTACGAGTTTGGTGGTAGCCGTTCCTGTTTTAAAGGCAAGGCTATCGCCAAACTCGTGACTGACACGCCGCCCACGATTTGGCAATAATCAGCCCATTACGAGTTGAATGGGCCGGTAATTGCCCATTCTCGGGTGGCGGTATTGCCGGGCTCTCGATCACCATTCTGCCCTATAGGGCAGAATGGAGGTGGGAAGCATGATTGCACCGGCACTGTTGATAACAGTGATGGTGCAATCATGAGTTCTACTCGCGTGTGCCGCACAGCTCGCCAGGTCGGCTGTCAGGCACCTGCGAGCAGAACTCGTAATTCGGCGGTACGGTATGAATGGTGCCAGTGCTCAGGGGGTTGAGCACTCGCTGCTGTGATCGGAGCATGATCTGCAGGTCATAAGTTTGAATCCCGGCAAGGCCAACTCAGCCTTTCATCCCTCCACGGTCGATAAATGAGTAGCAATTTCAGTTGGGTGATATTGTATGTAAATATGTGCTTTGTAAAGCGCTTTGGATTAAGGCGCTATATTAATAATGCATCATTATCATTATCATAATGAGGCCTTGTTGTTATTGAACATAGAATGTGTAACTGTTTTGCAAATTATTTATTATCTGCAAATTCATGTTTATGTATTGACTGTAATTTATTTAAGTATTTATGTTACTTTATATGTATTTTGCACGCATTTTTATATGATTTTATGTATTTTATGGAACATGGGTTGGAAAATAGGTTCCATGTAAGAATGTCCCCGCAGAAAATGTCTCCTGACAAAAAAGTTGCAGTTTCTTGTGGAGACATTATTACATTGAACATACTGGGGACACCCCCGCAATCCCCAATTTTTATTTATTTTTACGTGGGGAGCAGGGGACATCTTGCAACCCATCCCCATAAATAATGTCACCATATATAATGCTGCCAATGGCTTTTCCCGGTGACATAATGTATGGGGACATTATTACCTGATAACGAAAAATATAATATTGTTTGATGTGATGATTGGTTTATTTACTGATTGATAGAATTAACGTCTAAAACATCTTGGATACAGAATTTGGGCTGTGAATCCGTCATCTAACTGCACATGCGGGGCCTAAGCAGCAGCCACGTATGTTGCATCCCGGGATGCTGCCTCTCATCAGAAAGGGGCAGCCTCGGCTTCAGGAGCCTTTATTTGACAATGAACACACATCATGTCTTTACATCAGACCTGGCTGCCAATTGAATGATTGTATGTGCACTGAAACACATTGCTTGAACATTGTTCACTGAGCTGTTTCCCTGCAACGCAACACTTGAACAACACCTGTATTTTATGCTCAGACTGCTTCCTTACCAATCTAGTACTCCTTATGAGAGATTGCATCTGCTTGCAAGACATTTTTCTACAGCCAGTTAACAGAGAATTATCATCAACTCTTGGTTTCAAAAAGCACAAATCACTCGAAAGGCAGGTATACTGGGCTCCCTCCCTAAAAGTAGTACTCATGTGTCTACAATACTTACAATAGAGAGCAGATCTACTGATACTGAGGGTCACCCCTTCCTTTAAGAACCTTCTGGCTCTTAGTTGGGCAAGGAATAACCTTTCAAATGTGGTGTATTACCCACTGAGCATACTGTGGAAGGAGGCCTGCATAGATAATGGTATCCACAAAAGGAACCTAAAACAATCATATACTGGAGAACTGCTCTCAGTTAATCATGGGAGAAAATAACTGCAGTGACACAAACCAGCCCACAACGCTGTAACACACTACCAGAAGACATAACCGTTCCTAATTAACATTCATTTGCAGCAGGTCTGAAAACATATCTTGCTTGTTCTTAGCCTGACCATTTCACAATCAATCATTTTATGTTCAACCCTACTATCCGACCCACCCTCCCACGGTTTACTCCCCAGCACCCAGATGACACCCAGGGCCTGATTTACAAAAAAATGTTAACATAGGAAAGTACAATTCAAACATTTTTCATCATCATTCGTCCTTCATTTGTTTTTTTTGGCTGGAGAGTGTAAGGGGTCACAAGTAAGAGTTGGAAACAAAGTTGGTATGTTGGAAAAGGCCTCTCTGTCCCTATGTCTAGGAGGGAAATACCTATGTCAAAAGAAACTAGTGAATTTGTCAGGCAGTCCGCAAAACCTACTTCTGTCCTTACAACTAATAATCTAAGATAAATATGCAAGGAAGGTATGTTCATAGTATTTTCACCAAACAGAAATCAGCTTCACTGGTGTTTAAGTAGTAAAAAAAGTCATGTTCCAAAATACAAAGTGCCAATACTAGGGTGGCGTTCCTTTGCTCTAGACTTCTTATTCTCCTTTAACATTGTTTAGCATTTGAAGGATTGCCTCTTGTGAACCCTCTTGGCATCCTGCCACCTTAAGGTCTTATAAAATTGGGGATCCTCTTTATCAGTTTTAGAGTCATAGATTTCCCACTTTTTGGTTTCTTGTTTGAACGAAGCTCAGACTTTCAGGAAAATTTCTTGTTTCTTCTTCATGCTAAACAAGGGCTTTTCTTATTAGTGTTCTGTTTTTACTTCTCATGTAGGTACCTGTCCCAGACTTGTACTACTATGTTATAAACTCTTAGATTTTTAGGCACTCTTTTTGGCTGGTTTCCTCGGCTTGTACTATGGCATTGTATCTCCTTGGCTCACTCTTCTGCCAAGTGTCTGACTCCTCCCATGTTTGCTTTAGGGACCACATCCTCTTTTTGGAATGTGGGTCCTTGACTCGCACAGTGGAACTGTCCCCCCTTGATTCACTCTCCTGCCAAGAAGACAATTTTCTCAGGCTTTCCTCAGGGACACAGATCCTCTCTTCGCAGTTCACTTGCTCAGCCCCGTGTCTTCCCCGAACTTGTGCAGTTCCCAGACAACCTGCATACCTGTTTATTCTCTCCAAGACGGTACGGGTGTTCCCAAGCTTCCCTGGAGGCTCCGGTCACTGCCAGCCATTTCTTTGGCTACTGCCCCTTCTCAGCCGGGTGTCCTTTCCCCAAGATTACTCACTGGGGCAATGGAAGCCTGGGGGTCTCTTTTGGCAGTAATGTGAGGAGTCAGGGACCTCTCTAGCGTTCCTCCCCTTCGTGATCAGCTTCCAAGGGGCTAGCTCTTGTCTGGCTCTCTGCTTCCCAGCTAGCAGCTGCAGCTGAGCCTAGAAACCTCTGAAACTCCTGTGAGGGCTAATTATACTGCTTCGGGCCAGTCACCGGTCCCACTGTTCGTTCTGTTTCTGAGACAGAAATCTTGTATTTGCGGTACTCTTCCTTGCCCTAGTGCTAGCCCTAAAGCTATGTGTTTGATATCTGGAAGTCTTTAGATTATAATATTTATTGGTTAAGCCATTTGGAATATATCACAATAAAACATGTCAGTTCGGTCTAAGCAAGTATAAGAATGATTTAAATAGGGAGAAGGAGTGGGGTCTATCACATCAAATAAATACTACCTTCCCTGGTGGTCTTGGTCCCCAATGTTAGTGTGTAGTTCTTTTGCCAAATACCCTTTCTCTTTGATACCAATAAGAGTATAAGTGTACTCTGGATATACTGATATAGCACCCAGAAAAAGGTCTCTCTCTAGGGAAAAAAAGGACCACATCCTCAGAGCCATAAAAACGTACACAAATAAAAGCATGTACTCATAAAGCTACATAGTTCATTGATCAATAAAATCAATAAGAAGTATTCAATCTGTACAATAGGTAAGATAAAAATTAAACGCATAAAATATTTTTGAGAACAAAATTATAAGATCAACGTATGATTACACACCAGTAATCAAGCAATTATCACGATCACATGCCCACTTAGTTGAATGTTTTATACGTTATACAAGGGTAAGACAATGTTATTTTCAAGGGTGTCCGGAATGGAACTGGCTACCATTAGGGCCAGCCTTAATCACGTCCGATGTATGTACTTGGAAACTAAGTCCAAACTGGAACAATCTGATGTACTTTTACAATACGATCTGATTTATGTCTCTCTGAGTAATCTCCTTAAATACTGAGACTGTAGGATTTTCAATTCTGTGTATAAAAACTTGAAGTGCATTACAGTTTCATCTGTTACTCCACCCATAGGACAGGAATCCTCCCGCCCTCCACAGAACTTGTAAAGGTTTCTAGCCTAAGATTACCCATCCTAAATTGGAGGTATAAGGCGTGTGTATTAGGGGGGGTGATGTAACCAAGGAAGTGTTCCTAACTGAAGACTGGCTTGGTCAGGAGATGATTTGGATGTAATCACAGGGAATTAAAAGTATCCTCCATTCTCCTTCAAAGGTACACCAAGACGTCCTTCTTAAATCTAATGGAGGCTGGTTTATCAATCGTGGCCAGTGCTGTCCAAAAGTGGAGCCACCTAGCGTGTGGAAAATATTCTTCAAGTGTATTAGCCAAGGTAAACTCCTCCCCTCTTCCAGATCCATTACATGGGCTAAAGCCTCACGATAACACTCAAGGCCAGTGGGCCATAACCTGCTGCAAAAGAAAGCAGGTTTAAAATAAGACATATCCTCAATAGGACGTAGATATATTTGTAAAACTAATATTGTATTGGGAGGACCCTGAGGGAGAAACACAAGGTACTTAAGGAATTTATTTTCCACCACTGACAGATTAGAAATGTTAACATAGCCCCAGATGTCTGCACCATAAAAGGGCTGAGGGGATAGCCTGCTTTTAGTACAGCCTAAGAGCCAGTGAAATGGTGTCATCGCCATGGCCATGATGGAACCCCTCATGCTGCACCACTCAGTTTTTCTAGATTTATTCATGGTATGGTAATGTTTATTTGTAAAGCGCCCATACATAGGCAAGTGTTTCAAAACGCTAAAGGAGGGAGGGAACATGGGAGAAAAAAAACTACAGTTGTTCAGAGCCCTTGAAATTCTGAACGATAATAGTGTACACAGATGCCTTTTCTGTTTGAAGAGACCACTGACATTTCCAATGAAACCCGATCCCTTGGTAGTAAAAATAGCTAACGCGCATGAGCCTACAGTCCATAACCCTAATATCCAGGTCAAACATTTTTGAGAACTTGGGCCTAAATCCATCATCTTTGTCTTTCCCAGCATATAGTTTGAACCCAATCTCCTTGCATTTGCTCAAAACTTTGGCAATAGTTGCTTTAAGACTCATTGGGGAACTGGATAAGAGAAATGTGTCATCCACGAAGAACAGAGCAGGGAGGTGATCTTTGCCCATTTTTGGTGGATCCACGCAGTTGGACTATAAATCAGAAATCACCTCATCTATATAAATACAGAAAGGTAGTGGGGCAAGTACGCAGCCTTGCCTCATGCCCTTTGCAACCTTAAATGGGTCTGCAACCTCTCCTGCTAGTCCATAACAGACAACCACCTCATTGTTTTAATAAAGCGCCTTGATAATCCCTATCAGATGTGAAGGATGTGTCGTTTGTTAAGGACTCGCCATACATGCTCATGGGGAACACAGTCAAAGGCTATTCAGTGATCTACAAATACAGTGTAGACTTTTACTTTTTAAAATCAATATATTTCTGGACCACGAGAAACAAAAGGAAGCCATGAACAATGGTACGTTTGGACTTCCGGAACCCAGCTGTAGATAATTAATTATCTCAGTGACATGAACCGAAGCCTGAAGAAGGCGTGAGATTACTTTAGCAAATGTGTTCCCTGCACTGCCCAACAAGGAAATAGGACAATAGTTGTCTGACCTGTCCCTCCCTCCTTATTTGTAAAGATTGTTGGATAGCAATTATTCACAAAATTGCCACACCTGTGCATAGCTGCAGTGGTCCAGGGCATGCTTCATTATTCCTAATGACATTATTAGTTCATACAAAATTATTCAAGGGCTAGCTGGCTGCCTGCAGCCTCATTAGGCTCAGGGTGGCCACATGCATTAATTTGGAATTTCGTGTGGTACCCATGAGAAAACAATATCAACTGGTACTTTGGACACGCCTCTTTTTGTCCATACGAGTATTGTGATCGTGGGTTTACGTCCATAGCACGCTGGCCAGCGCGTTCATGTGCCTGTAGTCCTTCTGTGCCTAGCATGGTCATGTGGCAAAGCAGCTACTTCAGAATGGTGCCCGCAAGACATAGCTTGGTGCATGCATACAATGGTGGTAGTCTGCAATGCAGTTCCATAGAGCCCTGCAACTGAGCGGTAAGGTCTTTTTTGATTTTAAGTAGTGGCTTTTTTCCTCCCTCCTTTGAGTAGCACTTGGGTTTGATTTGTTTCTTTTTCTTTTTATCTGTACAGCTCAGAGCTGGCTGTGGCATCCTCTGCGACAGTTCTGGGAACTAATCAGTCATTGTAAGCTTAGTCAATTGGTGAATGTGGTGTGCTTAGGATTGACTATATTAGGACTCTTTGACTGAGGATGTTTTGTCTTCTTTCAGGCTCCCCCATGTGAGGGGATACCCGACATGGCAACGACTGCTGCGGCCCTCTAACTACGTGATCATAAAGATTTGATGCATCAATGGTTTACAATGTGGTCTGCTATCAATATCGAGGGCCTTCTTTCTTGTTTTCTGCTGTTTAATTCTCCATATTGGCACCATGTTCGATTTAGCTTACCATTGTTAATTTATCTTTACAAAAAGGTATCATCGTATTGGCTTCCTCATTGAAACTTCTGGTTTTTCGCACTAAAAAAGGCTGGGCTACTTTGTCAGATCTATGGCCAGCAGATAGCCGAAACTCAAGTTGGAGGTGTATTTTAGAATGTGCAGACTGAGCTTATTAGCTCCACTTGCTGGATGCTATTTGAAGAGTTCACGCTTTTGGGGCTTTGGGGCAAAGACATGATGTGCCAGATTGATGTTGCGCACTTTTGATGTATTATTGGTGCACAGGCTGATACGCAAGTCTAGCTCGGCTCGAGGTGGATTAATACTACAATTTAATTTTGAGTGTCTTTCGTCTCGTCATTTCCTATATAATTTACATCTTCTTTGGTCACCTGTGCAATGTGTATGTGCACCCATTGTGTCTTGGTTTTCATCTTTGGGGTTCGCCGTGCCTACCTTTTGGCATTGATCTATATGACCTAGTATCGCTAAACATGTGAATTATATGCATTTATTTCAATGAAGTATTTAGCTATGTCGTCATTGGTGATAAGACTGTTTAGTGTTTTTCTAACTATAACATTAAGTGCAGAAACTTTTTTTCAAACGATGGTGTTAAATAATGTTCTCAAGTTACAGATGTGCTAAGGATATTAATTGATGTGTAAAACCGCAGAGAGTCCTGCTCTGGCAGTTTTTTTGTTTCTGATCCCACTTGTGGCTCTTTGTTTCATAACTGTATAGGTGGGTTACCTCTTATCCCAGTTTGTTGCAGCTGCAGTGGAATAATACAACTCTCTATAAAATATTCACTGCACAACTCTAGGAACTTATCTAATCAAGTAACATACTGGACAAACATCAGGCACACTTCTGCCTCTGCAGTGTAACAGAAACTGCAATGTTCTCCTATGAGATTATCTGTTTCACCAAGTGGACCAAGGGTCCCTGAGAATGTTGATCATGCTGAAACTATCTGCAGCCACTCAATGACTTCATGCATATAGATTTAAATCTGAGTTTAATGCTATTCACTTCCATCTGTGCTAACCAAGGATACAGGACTATATTTTACTACTGTAAACTAAGGGGGTAATTCATAGAATTCAGCGCACAAGTGGCGCACGTGGCTGGCGCACAGTGTACACGTGCGACAGTCTGCGCCAGCCGCGTGCTCCAAAATCCATTTCCGCGCACAGCGTATTCATGGATTTTAACATCTATTACCAGCCGTGGCGCAGAGTGGCGCAGCGACCCTGGAGCAGCACCAGTTACGCCCCCAACCGCTCCCTGTGCTCCATGCACAGCGCACAAATCCCATCCATGGCGCACAGGCCAGTGGACGAGCATACAGGCCCCCAACCACAAAAATGCCTGTAAAACTCCCCGCGCACCCCTCCGAATACACGTACACCCCTGCGCGGGGAGAATCACACGTGATTGGCCCTGTGCGAGCGGGGTATGTGTATTATTGGGGTTCGTGTGGAGTTCCACACACAAATGGCCCTGTGCGAGCGGGGTACGTGTATTACTGGGGTTCGCGGGGAGTTTCACACACGATTGGCCCTGTGCGAACGGGGTACGTGTATTACTGGGGTTTGCGGGGAGTTCCACATGCGATTGGCCCTGTGCGAGCGGGGTACGTGTATTACTGGGGTTCGCAGGGAGAATAACACGCGATTGGCCCTGTGTGAGCGGGGTACGTGTATTACTGGGTTCGCGGGGGGAGTCACACGCGATTGGCCCTGTGCGAGCGGGGTACGTGTATTACTGGGGTTCGTGTGGAGTTACATACGCGATTGGCCCTGTGCGAGCGGGGTACATGCATTATTGGGGTTCGCGGGGAGTTCCACACGTGATTGGCCCTGTGCGAGCGGGGTACGTGTATTACTGGGGTTCGTGGGGAGTTTCACACGCGAGTTGCCCTGTGCGAGCGGGGTACATGTATTTCTGGGGTTTGCGGGGAGTTTCACACGCGATTGGCCCTGTGCGAGCGGGGTACGTGTATTACTGGGGTTCATGTGGAGTTTCACACGTGATTGGCCCTCTGCGAGCACGGTACGTGTATTACTGGGGTTCGCGGGGAGTTTCACACACGATTGGCCCTGTAGGAACGGGGTACGTGTATTACTGGGGTTTGCAGGGAGTTCCACATGCGATTGGCCCTGTGCGAGCGGGGTACGTGTATTACTGGGGTTTGCGGGGAGAATAACACGCGATTGGCCCTGTGCGAGCGGGGTACATGTATTACTGGGTTCGCGGGGGAGTCACACGCGATTGGCCCTGTGCGAGCGGGGTACGTGTATTACTGGGGTTCGTGTGGAGTTAGATACGCGATTGGCCCTGTGCGAGCGGGGTACGTACATTATTGGGGTTCGCGGGGAGTTCCACACGCGATTGGCCCTGTGCGAGCGGGGTACGTGTATTACTGGGGTTCGCGGGGAGTTTCACACGCGAGTTGCCCTGTGCGAGCGGGGTACATGTATTTCTGGGGTTTGTGGGGAGTTTCACACGCGATTGGCCCTGTGCGAGCGGGGTACGTGTTTTACTGGGGTTCGTGTGGAGTTTCACACGCGATTGGCCCTGTGCGAGCACGGTACGTGTATTACTGGGGTTCACGGGGAATTTCAAACGCGATTGGCCCTGTGCAAGTGGGGTACATGTATTACTGGGGTTCGCAGGGAGTTTCACATGCAAATGGCCCTGTGCGAGTGGGGTATGTGTATTACTGGGGTTCACGTGGAGTTTCACACGCGATTGGCACTGTGCGAGCGGGGTACGTGTATTACTGGGGTTCGCGGGGAATTTCACAATCGATTGGCCCTGTGCGAGCGGGGTACGTGCATTACTGGGGTTTGTGGGGAATTACACTGTCCCTTATGTCATCATCATTGATTGTCAGCTGGTATGTGCCAGGGCTGTGTACAGTCCACAGGGGGGTGATTTTAGGTGAAGTAATTATCCACCAGTTGCGTACGGGCTGCCTCACCACGTGCCCTTTCCCCTCCCATGCGCAGCGGCCGTGCATGTCGTTGGGGATGTAGGGGCACCACCATGTCCACCGGCAGGCCCTAGAGGGTTGCAACGTTGTGCAGGACACATGCTGCCACTATGATCCTGTACACGACTGGGGGCGCGTATAGTAGCTGCCCACCAGAGCGGTCAAGGAAGCGAAAGCATGACTTGAGCACTCCGAATGTGCGCTCCACTATGCCCCGGGTTGCAATATGGGCTGTGTTGTATTTTACCTCGTGTGGCGGGGTTCCGAATTGGTGTCATCATGTGGGTGCTCAGAGGGTAGGCGCTGTCCCCTGAGGAGGTGATGATGGGTATCATTAGTGGGGTTGTGACATTACTCAGTATCTGACCTACATGCATGTGCAGAGGCATTTATACTCACCAAGCAGCCATGTATCGCCATACCGCCCAGCTTCTAGGTCCCGGTTTAGGGGTGACATTCTAAAAATGAAACTGTCATGGGTGGACCCTGGATAGTTAGCATATACTGAGGTGAGGATTCCCTTGGCATCACATACTAGCTGCACGTTGATGGAATGCCAGTGCTTGCGGTTTCTATAGATGTGCTCAGTTGCCCTGGGAGGACGTAGAGCCACATGGGTGCAATCAATGGCACCTGGCACTTTGGGGAAGTGTGCCACCCCATAAAAGTCCTGGATGGCAGCCTGCCTTTCTGCAGTTGTTCTGGGCATGTATATGTGCCTGCGGACTGAAGAGCGTGCAGTCATGATGGACAACACCTGGTGTAGGCAACGTGACTGCGTGGCCTGAGACACCCCCCCCCACATGGCACTTGTCCGCTGAAATAAACCAGTGGCCAAGAAGTGCAGTACATTGAGCACCTTTTCCAAGGGGCTCAGTGCTTGGGAGCACAGGGTGGGTGATGTGAGGTCCTCCTCCCACTCACTCACCAGGTCGAGTATTATGTGTGGTGGGAACCTGTAGCTCCCATACACCTGGTCATCAGGCATCCCAAAAAGGCTGGTCCTGGGTGTAAAAATTCTGGGCCTGGCTATCCTCCTCCTGCGGTGTCCCACGACCACTGCTGGGAGGAATGGTATATTCATAGTAGCGTCTGAGCTTGTTTGTTGTTTGCATGCACTTTTATGCTGCGCGGGGCCGCATACGCCTGCTTCCTGCTTTTGGCGCACGCGTTTCCCCTGTTCAATTCCAAGAATACGTGTTGTAGGCACGTGTGTGGGCGTTCCGCGCATTTACCTCCTGTACTTCCCCCGTAACGCCCACATTTTCACGTGTTGTTCCCCATTCCGCGTGTTATGCCCACTTTTGTTGTGTGCGCAGCGCTATGTGCACTTTCGCTGTGCTTGTAGCGCACGCCGTTTGATGACGTGTGCGCCTGTTTGTGCCACGCAGGATTTTAGTGCACATCCCAGGATTTACACGCGCACGGACTTCCATGAATCAATGTGCGTGGCTTTCGCACGCTTGCGCTGCGATGTTCACGCTTGCGCTTCGATTCGCACGCTGCGAGTTTCCGCGCTCATTAATTCCATGAATCGGCCTGTAAATCAGATGGGTGGCTCTGTAAAACAATAACAGGAAGCTTCATTGCAACAAGTTGGCTTCACTTGCCATGTTTCAAAGTTCAACCAAACAAGTCAACGTTATTGTCTATTAAGGACATTGGGCCTTATTATGAATCCGGCTATAACTGAGGCGGTAAAACCATCTGGTTACCGCCGGACTCGTATTACCATTCCGCCTCCGTGATTCCCGGAATTACCGGGGCATTACAACCCTGGTGACCTGGGAATTCCGGACGCGGAATGGTGTAAATCCCCATTCCCATTGTGTCCCATAGGACTCAATCGGTATGGGGACCATGGAAACGCCGGCACCATCTCGTGATAGTGCCGGTGTTTCCACGTCCGCCTGCAGGCGGGCGGTGGTAAACCCGCCAGGTCAGACCTGGTGTGAATGCCACCTCCCGCCTCCAGGACTCGAGATCGGGCGATCCGGAATTAACAGTGGCGGTGGGTTTACCGCCACTGTTATTTCCGGACCGCCCGACCTGTAATGAGGTCCATTGATTTTTATTGAACAGAACATGTTTCCCCTATTCTACCCATCCAACACTGTTCTCTTTTCTGAAAATAAGGTGTATGATCTGGTCTTCTGCATATGTAAAATCCTAAAAGTATAGTCACCGCCCAGGATATGTTTTTAAGTTTGGTGGGAGTCAATTGTAAGGTTGGACAGACTTCCCCATTAGTGTCCTCTGAATATTCACAGGTCTTTGACAGAATGACTACTGCAGGAGTACATGGATGAGTAGTGGCTATACTGCCTCCTTAGTGCTCATACATCTACAGCCAACAGTCAATAGTGATCCCAATAGTAAAGGAAAAACATTCTGAAACATTCTCCAACACGTTGATTGTAGTTGTAATATATTTTATTACATATATCTCCAGATCTATTCATGCCCCACCGGTCTGCTGCACTTCCTCCTTCCAACTGCTCATAACATAACTCTCAACCTTCCAGCTTCCACATTCTTCCTACACATTCTGTAGTCCATACCTCACCTTCTGCAATGGTTCACCTCACCTTCTGCAATGCTTGCATATAAGATGCTACACATTCATAGCTAAGAGATCTACCTTCTTTGCCTGTTGTGGTAATGTGGGCCAAGGGAAAGCTATATATTATGCAGGGGTGTGAAAGTGAGAAAATAGCAACCCAAAGAGCACTAGCAGTTCCAAAATAAATGAATATCCAACCAAGTTTCTATAAAAGAAAATATATAAATGAGGTAAACAAATCAAATGGCTAACTATACAATCTCTCTAAAAAAAATCACGATCACTGAGGGTACAAAAAGCACTTTGGATACTTTAGCAAGGAGGAAAAAGTCAAGAATTGCAGTAATGTCACTTGGAGGATATATTCTTCAGGGGAAAAATGAATGGAGCAAAGGGTCTTACGCATCATTAAGGCCCCACAAATGAATCAGGGAGAGATGGAATGAATATCACCTTATTCCAGTACTTAGGCATTTCAACAGGGTTGAATGCGGCATTGAATGCTGTAGAAGTGGGTCAAGCCAAATGTGGATGCTGGTTTAAGGTTGGTGAGTCTGCATCAAGTCAGATCAAAGAAGTAGTTCATTACGGTTGAAAGGCAGCATTTGAACAATGCAGTTTAGCGGTCGCACCGGGGTTGGTTTGAAGGCCAAGTCAGTTTGAGAAATTGGTAAATGCTGGTAGGGGTCCAGCAGTGTTTGAAGAGGTGGCGGTTGAAAGTCATCCACAGAGGTGAGCTGGTTGTTTGAGCCCAACACGTGTCATTCTATACTTGGTATGATGCAGCATCGAGCTGGTTCGATTACGCTGTAACATCAGTTCAAAACTGCTTGAAGATATTCCAAAGGCAGCCCCATGTGTCCTGATTGCTCAGAGGCTCACATGCAGGGTTGTTTCGTAATTTGATGATGGTTCAAATCTGCAGAACACTTGAACCCAGTTGCTTTGCTTCTTCTGGTGTCAAGAGTCCCATTCCATGGGATCAGCGAAAACATTATTCCTTGTTCTTTTCACTCCCAATCCGGAGTGACAAGCTAGAACCAGCAGGAGTCATTCACCCCCATTGAGGAGTCCGATTACCAGTACAGCTGGCAGAGAGGGTCAGTTCTTGCCCCAACTGTAGACATATCCTAATGTGACTTTGGGATGACTAGGGAGCTTAGCTTGTCTCTGTCTTGAAGCACCAGTCTTCATCTCTGGCAGAGGGATTTTATAAGGTACTGTCCTCCCAACAGAGGCCAGACAAATTCTTCTTGCTGTCTGTGAAGGTCCAAAAGTGAATCAAAGAAGGAGCATATGCCCTCCTCTTATTAAAGGTAAAAGGTCACAGGGAATTAGATAAAATCAGGCATGCATTAAGGAGTCTAATTTCTGTCCCAAAGACAAGTGACCTTTGCCTCCTGATGTCATACCAAGAGTACCTTGTCCTGTAGGTAGTGGCAGGGACAGGAAAGATAAAAACACATAGAATTACAAGATGGATGAATCCTTCCTCAAGTCTCCTTGTGCTCTCTGACTGACCTAACTCTGTCCCCTTCTCAAAAATGCAGATTCAAAGGCTCTGTGCTGTGCAGCCCCAATTGTGAGGCAGGCCTTTGAATGAATTGCCTCTTTGAAATCAGCGTCTCAGGAGATCTTCTGGTGAGAGATAATTAGCCTAGCAGAAAAGAGTTACCCATGCTGCCAAAGCATTAACAGAGGCAGGCATCCTTCCATTTTGTCGCATTCAATGGAATACAGACTTTCACCCTGTCTAGAATCCACATAGCTTCTAATAGCTAGTCGGAGTTTATAGGGTTGATATGACATGATTCCATTTGGATGTGGATTTAATAATTATGTGAAATACCAGCCACCATACCAAAAGTTATGGCTTGTATTTCAGGATTACAGTGCCACCAGGTGGGAGTTTAGCCTAATTATTATGGTTTTGGAACAGAGGTGTAAACCCAAATGTATCCTCTGCCCTGATCATCTGCTCTGCATTGACTGTTCAGCCATAGCAAATGCAAAACAGGGCACTTTTGACCTTTGAACTTGCTGTGAGTGAGTGGAGAGCAGGATTTGCAAATCAGTAGACTGATGCAGAAGGGAAAAAGTGTCAAAATGATTTGGGCCCCAAGCTTTCAATAGGTGGTCTGATAAGCATACCTCTGTTTCTGAAATGGAAATAAAAACATCATTTTAGACATGTAATACAAATTAAAAATTGTAGATCGTCTGTACCTTAACAGATGCCAGTTATGCACAAGGAAACAGAACAGAACGTAATGTGCCCTGTGAATATAGGAGGGTTATATTTTGAGCTTTAACCAGCAATGCTCTGCCTGGTAAAAGCACCCCATGACTCATTCACACTCCCATTTGCTCTTGTTGGCTTCACTCTCCCTCCCCAACACCTCAGGCCTCAGCAATATGTTTTTAAAAAAAATGTATTTCTGTGGCAGCTGGGAGCATTGATCTCAAGCCTTCCCCGATTCATTTCTTTGAAAAATCAAGATATCCGTGTGGACTAAAACATTCATAATATGGCTGATGCAGCCAATCACAGAACATGTTTGCCCAGCACCATTGGCAAATATTTCACCTTGGAAAGCCAAGTTGAATTGGATGTAATTAAGAAACTCAGTAGCAAGGTTCTGTTAGAGACCTAATCAGTGTTCATCTCTCCCAGATCCCGGGGGCTTATTGAAAAAAACAAGACACTACCCGTTAGTTGTGTCTGTTAGGTGATCCTGTAGAGCACTGTAATATACATATTACATTCACATTGTTTTAAATTATAACAACACTCAAATAATAGGTTGCTCTATAAGCAGGTATTATATTATATGCTATTATATATAATGAATATTCTAAGTTGTCATTTAAATTGTACAAATCAATATGTTCCCATGTATACTGCCAACAAATATGGAGGAGCACAGTTCAAATTGCATTATTTTGTTTTTATATAGAGCCTGCAGCATTTCGTGTTTGCTTGTCACTTTATGTTATCTGTGTAACATGAATTACTTGATATTTCAGTTTAAGGTAACATTCTGAGGTGACATGATTGAATGACAAGCATTACATTCAATCAAATAATACTCTACAGGCGGTATTGCAGTTCTGTTTCTTTCTGTGCATTGTGGGACTGGTGAACTTGGGCTATAAGTGCGAGAATGCAAAGATAAAACCAGGACTGGCCTTGAATCTCTTGTATGGAATTGGACAGATTGGCATATACGCATGCATGTCATGTACTGCACAAAATCCTTTTCGGTAGGAATATCAAAATGGTGCCTTTTTATTTTCTAGGAACTTTTATAGATTGCTCAATTGTCAAATAAATACCTATAGTAAATGAATCCTGGGGAAAACATGTTTTTATTGTAATGGTTTCTGCTGGGTCTAGTGGTGTCTATATGTGTTTTTGTTCATCTTCTGAATTACTGGGAAGGAAGATGCAATGTTGATTTTTCTTTTCTTTCATTTGAATGGTCATAGTTTATCAGCTGGAGTAATACATAATTTAGTGTCTCATAAATAAAATTACACAACTGTTCTTAACAGGGGCAGAGATAAATCTGAACCCAGGGACAGGTCCTTTAAGACGAGTTAACAGTATCTGAGATGGATGGGGATGCCGATCTTACTCATACATCAATAATCAGACCGGCTAAGGAAGTTGGCAAAATCAAGTTTTAATTACAAGTCTTTTAAACAGGGAGTACAACGGACATCAAAGGACGCCACACAGCTCGCTCAACGAGTTCTCAAAAACATATCATGAAACATTATTTTATATTAAAAATGTGTCATAAGTGACATCATGCAATGTGGCAAAATAAGAAAAGCTACTAGGTATTGTGGTTGGTCTACGGGGAACATCTACATATACTTTCTATGGGATACAGGGTTGTGATTGGGCTTCTAAGGTCAGGTGGACAATTAAGACCACCCCAAGTGCAAGTCATCTTTCATGTCAGACTAATACATGACATACTATTGGCTTCTCAATCTGTAGGGCTCTTTACTACATGGCTCTCTATAATTGGATGGCAAGCTTGTACCCTGCTGGAATATTACACTCGCTATCAGCACGCAAGCTGGTACCCCAGAAGTTGGGGGATTGGCCTGGTCATGCCTCCCAACCCAATTAGCCCAACATCCATCATTACTCCTGCGGTCTGCCATTCAATTAAATCTGTTTGAGCTCAGCCTTGCAGAGGCTCACTATGCCTGAGAATAAAAGGGAGTGTGAGCACGGCCTTATCTTCTGGTCTCGGTGTAGCTCACCCAAAGTCTATTTTCATCTGATCAGTGACTGGTGACTGCATTTTTTTAGCTCCTTTGTTGTATTTAATACTATTAAATGAAGAAATCTTGCCACTTTTATGGTGTTCCATTACACCTCAAACAGGAGCCCAGCCTGCATCTCACTTTATTGTATCTTCTCGAGTACATAACTAGGCTCTCTGTGTCCTGACTCTTGACACTGGGCCAAGCAAGCTTTCTCGAATCTTCCTTCCCTGTCAGCTATTGTTATTCTGCTGTGCCACACTTCCAGCCCTTTCATTCACGGGATCCAAGTTTGCTAACATGGGTTGTGGAACATCCAGATTCTATACATTGCAATATATACACATTAATCTATTCACTACGTAGCCAGCCTTATTAATAATTTGTCTACTTGCGTTACTGCATCTGTACATTTGTAAAATGGTTTTGCATTTTCTACAGTTCTTCTCCGCACGTGCAATCTACATTTTGCTCCCAAAATGTTGCTCACTTCGCTACTTTGTCATCAGATTCTATAAGGTTTATATTCTTTCTTCATTCGCATCTCTTCTGGGTGCGTCACTTCTGCTTTATGTGATGTCACCATTCTTCTCTTTCATTAATTTTCACATTTCTTCTGGAATTTCCTTGAGAAGACTGTCATTTCTCTGCAAATACATGTAGGGTTTTCTCAATTGATACCTTGTTTCAAGAACTTTCATGATATAGGCACCATTATTGCCATTGAACATATTGCAATTTCCAGTTGCCAACATATAGGCAGAATAGGGGTGGAACTTCCTGTTGAGGTACTTGGCTCCTCCTCTACAAAGCCACTTGGGATATGCAGTCCTTGCTGTAATCAGCCTCTGCTGTCTTGTGTTTTACACCTGGAAGCTGGATGCCATGGTTTAGATGCCATGGGATTATTTACAAATGGTCTCTATTGGATCCAGTGGGTCACAAGTGGGTTTGCATGGTTCTCTGAAATTGCTGTCAAGAACAACCTGTGCATGACACATTTCTATTGTGTTCTCTGAATGTATCCAATCAAGTCACTCAAAACCAAATTCCACAACTGCCCTTAGTATGAACAATTTCCTAGGCGTTAGCTGTAGTGTACACTAGAATGGCCTATTCACAACTAACATGAAACCACTTCAGATATTCCAACAATGCCATAATCACATTCCTTGTGTTGTGACTTCTGCTAGAACCATTTGCTGATAAGTGCCTTTTATTTACATCACTTGAACCACAATGAGCAACGATTCAGAGGGAATGGTCCTTTCTTGTGAACTACATTACCCCCCTTGTCTCCTGGCACTCTGCTGTGAGCTTCTCTCTTCCCCTGCTGCTTGCCCCTCTTTCAAGTACTCTATAGTGCCCCTCTTTCCCTCACTCCTTGCATATACGTTTTACAATACCTATACCAAAGCCAAAACACTTGACTTTACCAATGCCTATTGTCCTCTCTACATAGAAATATTCAGTTTGCAAGTAGGGTTAACATCAGCTGTTCAAGTCAGCACAGCTTGACCCCAAAAGTCTGCAGGCCCTGTTGAGACAGTCACTGCCATTGTGCTAATTGTTTGGATCCTCCAAAGGCTGTGAATGAGAATATGTTGCCACTGCTAGCAACTGTACAAGTGACTGGAGATTGAACCATTGGACTAGAGACATTGACTACTCAGAATAGCACAAGGGGTGAGCCCCGTGAGCAGGGGTGGACTGGGAACAAAAGAGGCCCTGGAAATAATTTTCTAAGTGGCCCCATATTACACATTTTCAGCAAGCCCCACACTTTTCCTTTGGAAAAATGTGGACATACAACACAAAAAGGCAGAGGGTACAGAGTATATAGAGTTTGCTATTTACCAGTCCACACCTGCTCGTAAGTTCCCAACATAGACTACATTTGGTTGTTCTCTTCTGCTGAAATCACCCTCTGGGCAAACATTTTCAGAATATACGCAAACATTAATGCCTTTCTTGGCTACATCAAGATATGTTTCACTACATTGTTACTTAAAGGCAGCAACCATAGGGTATTGGTTTAAACAGCATTAAGGGGGACTGCATATCAGGGTCACCAACAAACTCTGCCATTCTTCCCTTAAAAACTGTACCTGCCCTTTTTCCTCCAAATCTGACAAATTTTGTTTGTTTGTATATTGTGTAATATATAATACCAGCTGATATACCCAGCGTTGCCAGGAATTTTCTTTTTTCATGAGTAGTATTTATTAGAAATACCTTAAGGTAGATGTATGCTTTTTGGAAAGGCTCCATAAGAGAGGACGAAAAGACAAATTCACTACATTTGTCGATTATTTCTCATTTTAGAAATGGTTTCTCATATAGACTACACAACACAATGTATTGGTCTTCTTAAAAACTCATTCTGAAACAAACATATAACTGTAGGTGAGAACGACATGGAGATTTCTGAGCAGCATGATGTGTATCATGATGCAAACTGTGACAGCAACTATGGACCTAAAGTGACCCAACTTTCAGTCAAAGGTGAGTTGGTGGCATCCCCGGGGGGGTCGAGTGAGTTCAGGAATTCGGCCGGATAGTTTACGACTTCGTCTGCATCCACCATCAGATTGACATATTATGTGACATATTTCTTTTTTGTGACCCGGCAATTAAGACATGCCATCTGTCGCTAAAGACACAGTGATAATTACCAACATACCACCATGTGTCTTATTTATTTTCTAATTTATAATATGCAAAGTGCATATTTCAAGGTATTGAGTGGGGCTTATGGCTGCAACTCCAAACCTTGCTCACCAGCTCATTTTGAACCGTAAATTAATAAACCATAGCAGAGGGACAATTAATGTATGGCAGAAAAACAACGCTGAAACATATTAATTGAAATAACCACAGGAACCACAAAAGTCTGCAGGTCTGCTGTGAAGGTGGATGCCGACCATTGCAAAGAGCCACCGGAAAGTGAGGCGCAATGACACTGCCCCTCAATTTAGAGTCAGCAGTGATCCATAGTCAATCATTCACAACAGTCAGTGCAAATAATAATTATAACAACAGTAATAATATAACAAATAGAAACAGCTTTCTTAATGATAATGATGTTATTTGTATAGCGCCTTAATCCAAAGCGCTTTACAGAGCACATATTTACATACCCTTAATCTAAAGCGCTTTCTTCGTCAGAAGACTGCCTGTCCGAGTTTTAATGGAGAAAATGCCTCCTCAAATTCTATAATGCCTCATAGAATCAGCCATTTTAAGGGTGGGCCCCTTGCCACAACTCATTCTACACGGATGCATAGCGCTGCAATAAAAATGTAGCTTCTGTGTGACCTTGAAGGGAAGCCCAGGGTCACCTGAAAAGAGCCTTCTCATTATCTAGGAAAGACAAGGACATTAATGCACGCAGAGGACCAGAGCAGGCCATTAAATTAAACGTAGAAGCTCAGTCCCCAGTAAGCAGCAATTGCTAACAGAGCAGGGGATTAACCCACAGGTGACTCGATGGCCTTCTGGCAGCGCTCGAAGCATAAAGCCAATTCGCCTTGATTTCCCGCCCGCCCGCCCGCCCGCAATGGATTATTGCTATTGTAAGGCTGCGCGTAGCCATTATGCATGCACAGAAGCTTTGAGCAGGTGCTCAGTACACATTGCCTGTCGCAAATATCCTTTTCTGCAATTGCTTTTCTTAATAGAGAGCACACACAGTCCTCCTTTTCATGACCTAAGCACATGGAACCGCAAGACATGCAAAGCCGGCGCCAAGGTGAAACTCTGTTACTGCCACGGACCGTGTTGCAGTGCATCAACAGCCGCAGTGCATTGGGGTATTTTGTGTATTCTTGTTTTCTTTACTGCTTCAGGCTGAAAAAAAAGGCACTATTTTCTGTATTCTGTATTTGCAAAATGTGTCCGTGTGCAGTGTGAACATATTCAGTGGCAGAACTCAAGTGAGACTAATGCATTTTAATGTACGAATCATTAGGCGGATTTCACGTGCCTGTTAATTAAACATGAAACTGGTGGATATGTACTCTGAAAGGACACGACTGCACAAAATGCCTTAAAAAAATAAAAACAAACTGTTGCCATTTTGATAGTTCCTCTATGAAAATACGAAGCCCCGCCAGGATGCATTTTTAATGCTTGCATGAGCCACTGTTTCCGCAATTAGGGAAACATGTTTTTTTTTTTTTTTTTTTGGAGTTGGAGTGATTCAAGAAGCAAACCACTAATTGCACAAATCTGACATGACAGGAGGAGGGATGAGTGCACCCTAGAATCACACAGGAATATGCTCAGAAATGTGCCTCTGTCACAGAATTCCCCAGAGCAAAATCCCGCAAGATGGAGGCCAGCATGTGCTGTAAAGCCATTAACAGAAATGCTCACTCCACGCATGCGCTTTTCTGTTAAGGTTTACCTTCCGTTCCGAAATTAGAATCCACAACGGTGGACACTTGGGAGTCTCCCGACATCAGGCCAGCTCCAGAGCTCGTTGCGCCTGGCTGCAGGCAGCCAATGCATGTCCTATTGGCAGGAGTGGCGTACACAGAAGGCCGCACTGCACATCACTTGCTCTAGGAGCCTATGCACAAATCGTCTTCGTGAAGAAGGGAATCTAGGTATACGGCTTGTGGGCACTCTCCTCATTGCATGTTGCTTCAGTCAGGGCCTGTTTTTGCGCATTTGTGCGCATTTACTAGCACATGGTTTTCTATATTGACCTCCTCACAACAGTCACAATGTTTGGAATGCCCACTAATGTCTCTGTTATAGACCTCATGCCAAACATTGTGAATTGAACATCATTCTAAGAGCATTCACTTTCCTTTTTACTTGCACAACTCCGTAGGGATAATGACTCCTCTACAACTTCTAGCCTTCACCTTCCTTCCGGCAGGCAATAACATGAGGGCGGGACAGTACGTCACAACCATGACCCCTGCTTGGCTTATAAGTAAGGCTCCCGGTTTTATGGTATTTGCTTTTCTGCCATTTCTGTCTATATGTATCCATGTTTACTTTTTACCTTTTTTTTCTGTATTTGTCCACATTTATTTTTGTCATATTAAAAGATAATTTACAACCAGTATTTTTTTTTAAATCACTTATTAAAGCACACATACAACCATATAGGAAGGAAATGCTAGCTCAATTTTTACCATAACAACAAACGGTTGCTCCAGTGACTGCTACTGCCTTAAGATATATGCTGTCAGCAATTTGGAGAACTTTTAATGCTATTTTTATACAACGTTTACACTCTCCATGCTGCCAATCTGCAAAGCCATTGACCTGCGATGTATGAGTGACATCATAGAGAACCAGGCAGAAAGACCTGCTTTTCGTTCTGTTCCATTAAAAAAAAAAATACAGCCAGATAGCAGATAGATTTCTGCCTGCATGTTTGTGTAAAAATAAGTAAAAACAGAAAACTCAAAGCCTTATTTATAAGGCTTTATTATCTCTGCATGTGTTGCGAGATAAGGATACCTTGTACAGTAAACATCATTTAAATCGAATGCCTCATGACTCTTCGATGCATGTTAGAGGCCCTGAACACCTGCAGGAGGGCCTTGCATTGAACCTTGCATACAGTTTCCAGCACTGGCTCCATGCAAAAATGGCCGCTGCGACTCGGTATCCACAGAAAGGGCTTTACTTCGCCCTGTTCCCGCCTCTGCCTGCATCAGATTGTGTATCAGCATCACTTCTCCAACTTAAGGAAGGAGCCGGCCGGCAAAGCCGGTCCCCATCCAAGGACACTGTCAAAGGATGTCCTCCCCTGTCTGGGCATCCTCAACACGTTTCAGCCACAGAAGGAACAGCACACTGTGTATGCATACCCCCTTTGCCCCAGCTTGCATGTTTGTGAAATACCTACATGTTAGAGGCCCTGAGCACCTGCAAGGAGGGGCTTGCATTGGCCCCTTATCCAGTTGAGATCGCTGGATCCATGTAAAGTTAGTGCCTGTGACTCCTTATCCACAGAACGGGCTTCACTCAGCACTGCTCCGACCTCTGCCTGTGGCAGATTGGCTACTGGCATGACTTTCATAGGCTATGGAGGGAGCCGGCGGGCAAAGCCAGCCTCCATCCAAGGACACCATCCAAGGATGTTCTCCCCTACCTGGGCCTGTCTGGGCACGTACAGTGCTTCTGAGCAAAATCACCATCTGCCCACGATTGATTGCTAGAACTGTACCTTTCATCAACATGAGGAAGCTATCCAGAAAATCCTGGCTGATGCACCTTTATCGCTGTGCCAACCACTGCAATGGAAGGTAAGGATATTAATACCTCTGACTGGCTCGCCTTGCACTTTTATTGTCCAAAAACATTTTTGCCTCCCCCAACCTCTTTGGTACTTTGTGGCCTACAATTCACCCGTAATAAGTCGCAGGCCCGTTTCTACTACGCTCTCGCTCTCGCTACTTGACCTTCTCCCCTCTCCATTCCGCTGCATACTGTAAATTGCTGCTTGATTATATAGCCCCTCAGGTAGTGAAATGGGTCCCACCTACCACTACTGCCAAAGGCTGCCCAATCCTATCAGGTCCCATCCTCTGCCTCATATGCACTTCATCATTGCATTCATTACAACTTCTAAACCTTCAGACAGTAAACTGCTGCCAAAACGCTCCTACCATTATGACTAGCCATACCTTGCAACCATATGGTTCACCCAGACGCTTCCCTAAATTCTACTCCTCGTTATCTAACTGCAATTGTGCTCAAGATAGTCCTTGCAACTGCTATGGCTCCTTGAGCATTTTACTTGACTGAATCCTGCTGCTAGCGAGGGATGCAGCCAATGTAGCCACCCCCTGCCTCACGTGGTGAGGCTTTTCAGGTCTGCACTGGGCGAACCATTGCTGTACTGTTCTGCTACTGGATTAATATGAATCCAGCAAGCGGGTATGACACTAAATTAGTTTGCCTGCAGACCTAATCCAAGTCATTTGTTCTCTATAATGCTTTGGAATTACATACCTGTCTTACTGTCTCAAAACAATGTAACCTGTTAACCTGTTACTGCTTAGTAACTACTCATCCTCCTGCACCATGAGGCGAGGCTTGATCAAATTGTGCACCCACACAAATGCTGCTTTCATGATTATTTGCACACTGAGGTAGCCCTCATACCATGAGGGAAGGCTTTGCCGGAGTGTGCACCTACATACATGTTGTTGTTCATATTTATTTTCACAACTGAAGTGGTCCCCTGCACCATGTGGTGAGGTTTTGCCAGGTTGTACACCCACACTAATTGTGTCTCTCATGGTTACTTGAACAGCTGAAGTAGTCCCCTGCACCATGAGGTGAGGTTTTGCCAGATTCTGGACCCACGCTCATTTTGTCATTCCTGATTACTTTCACACCTGACTTAGTCCCCGTAACATGAGACGAGGCTTTACTGTAGTGCGCTTTCAGAATCTACACATATACGTTATAACACTTTTGCATGTTCCTGCACTTTGTGGACTGTGCTATTGCAATTGTACTGTAACCCCTGCTGCATGGCACCTTTATTTCAGTGATTTGTATAAAGGTGAGACAAACACATTGATAGATGAAGGGACTGCTGCTTGGCTGGCTAGTGGCCTTTTTGGGGAGGAGAGAGTAGCTTCTATTATCACAGTCAAAGAGGTGCAGGAAGCAATTGAGTCATGTACAGCAAGGACAGGTCCTGGTCCTAATAAAATCCCTATAGACCTTTATAAGGATGAAATGGTTATATGGGTGCCCATTCTGTGCCGTGTATTTAATTCAGTCACCACTTAAACACAGTACCTGCATCCTGGAGAAATGCTGAGATCATCTCCATTTATAAGAAGGGATATACAGGTTCTCCAGGGAATTATAGACCAGTATCCCTGTTGGACGCCACTGGGAAGATCTACGCGAAGGTACTACTTAACTGCTTGCAGGCGTGGGTAGATGAAACCGAATCTATTAACCATCTATAAGCTGGTTTCCATTGGGGAATCAGCACTGTGGACTAAGGATTCAGACTAGGGCTGATCCTGGCCAAACACATTCTACTTAGTGGAACACAGCTTTATGAATTTTTTGTAGATCTCCGCACAGCGTTTCATAGCGTACCATGTGGCTACTTGTGGGAGGTCCTACAAAAGAAGAGAGTGCCTACAGCATTATTAGAAAACATTATATCATTATTTATGGAAAACTAGGTCTCAGTATGATGTGGATTTGGTGGGGAATTAACACAACCATTAGCTGTTGAGATGGGGGGTTCGGCAGGGCTGTGTGCTGGCCCCCCTCGTTTTCGGCTTCTGTATAAATGAATTATTAGAGGCAGTTGTACATGCTAGTCTTGATCCCCCTAAATTGGGTCTGGATAAGTTACCCTGCCTGTTTTTTTGCCAATGATGCAGTAATACTGGAAACTTCCCCTTTGGGTTAAAAGAATAACTTAGATATATTCATAATTTTTTTTATGCCTGACAATAAATACAGAGAAAACAAAACTCATGGTAGTTAGGCTCCGCCAGTCCCATAAAATCAATATGTAAATTAAGATTGAAGGTATTACCCTGGGACAGGTAAAAATGTATGATTACTTGGGGAGAAGATTATCGGAACATTTCTCGTGGGCTGCTCAGCAGTTAAAAGCAACTCTAATCATTGAAAGATATTGTGGGGGTATATGCATTTTCCCTCAAGCTACACCAGCTGCTCCCTGTGGGGCAGAGTTGTGGGGCCATTTAAAGTCATCAAACTTGAGTGTTTGTGAAAATAGCTAAGAGCACTTCTCATGCAACCAAGAGTGGCAACACCGGCTAGCCTTCATTGGGGGTGCAACCTATATCCGATTGCAGAGATTATCTGTTTGAAACCATGACTTCATTGGGTATGTATTTGGACTAACCTAAACCTGGAAATGTTTCGAGTAGCCCTTATTAACTTCCTCCAACAGTGGGGCTCACAATCACTTCTGTGGTTTATATTTGTTCCTATGGAACTGGCAAGGCCGAACCTGGCATCCATCTGGGAAAATCTGGAAAGTATGAATTTCAGCTATAAACAGCAGGTAAGAGACGCTTTCTTAAGCGTTACCCTGTCCCAGATGAAGTATTATTGCTTAGCCCTGAGCACCGGGTGCATGTACTTAAACTGTAAACAATTGACTGGGTATAAAAGTTATCTTATTTGATAACTCCAGGATATGCAAGTGCACTTTACATCCAATTACACACATACACTTAAAAAGTGGCATCTTTCGCAGCTAAGTGGGGCCACACAAATGACTCAAGGTGCCCAGTTTGAGGCACTTCATACGAGACTGCGGTCCACTTAATACTTCTATGCGCGGCTTATAATGATCTGAAATCTTGCAACTTATGTCCCTTGTTTAGGTGCGGGTGTGTAAGGACTGTTAGTTCCACACTAGGGTTACGTAGGAGCAATGAAGACCTAAATACTGTTTTCTTTGTGGCAATATTTCTACTAAGAGCATGTCAAAAATAGGTCCCTAGGATCTTAAACTCTCTGGGTGTGCATTTGATGACTAACATATTTTTATGATTATAATGTGTCAAATACAATGCACTTGAATCTTAATTGGGCACTTTATTAATCAGGATGCGATTTGTATCATCTAGCACATAATAGTTGATATTTTACAGATGCTGTATTGAAAATTAAGCCTTTGATTTTGTTTTGTTTTCATTTATCTGCTATAGGAAAACATTGGTTGTTGTATAGATGGTCTATTTTTGTATTACTTGGAGTATACATGAAGCTGTTGCTGAGGGTAAAGATGTATTCATTAATGTGGGGCACGTTTCATGTTTGTGGGAAATGCTTGTGGACACCCAGTCAAACACGATCTGCCCTGGTGCAGTGCAGTGTTGCCTCATGGCTTACATTGGGTTATAAATATGCCTTTCCTTGATGCAGATATGTACTACATTAATGTGTTTCATCATTTGGCCTATGTTGGACCGGTACAATTCTTATGCCATATTGCCCCGAACCAGTGTAGAATATTTGTAGTAAGTGTCCCGATTGTTGTAAGCCAACTTCTAAATATTGCACCCTACAAGTCTAGCAATTATATTTGCTTCAGTTGCTGTCGAACAAAACAACTTGTCTGTATTTCATTTCATCTAACTGTTCAGAGACGCCTATTGGATTTGATGGAGCATTTAAGATTGGTATTGATTTCTTTATAAAGGACAATTAAGAGCCACAAGGCAACATCTGACTTTTCTGCATTTCATTTGCAGATCATTCCGCACAAATTAAGCAGAACGAAACTAGAGCGGCATCTTTACTAGATATTTTAATTTATCACGCATATTACAGACAAGAATTCATGGATAGTTATACAAGGATGCATGTTTGAAGGGAGATAAGTGCATGCACATATATGCATTAGCCTATATAAAAATGAAACACCACCTGAGAATTGAAAACTGCAGCCCTTCTTCAGCAACCCTGCATTCCTTTTAAATTGCTGTAAGTTTACCTCACCATGAATACAAATCCTGCTGTGTGGCTCCTTGGGATTCTAGGCCATTGTTATACCTCTTTCCCTGTGTTTTCTGTGTGTGAAAATCTGCATTGCGATAGGAGCAAGAAACCACCTGGTTGGAGGTACTGCTGTCATTTTTATTAAGTTTAGCATGGCTGCATCCCAGTGGATGCCATCTGGCTCAAATACTAAAATCCTGCAGAAAGGTTATGTGGCTAGAAAATACCCACTTGGAGGCATGTCCATCCATGCTCATGGCATACCTTCCTAGGAGTCTCTGAGGCAGAGCATACCTGTGCCATTTATGGCAAGTGTGGCTGTATGCCTGGGTGCTAGTGTGCTTCAAAAATCAAGAGCCTTCTGCCTTTGGAAACGTGTGCAATGTGTGCATGTTATGAACATCACACGTTGTGTGACCACTAAGGTGTTGAATTCAAAACCCATCTACTAGGAGCATGGGCCCGTATCATAGAACACATTCCTCACACGTATACAGGGTTCCCCTTAGTTACTGATGAAGAAGCTGGCGTAAGGAAGTGGACTGCTGCTGAAGAAAAATCATAGCCACTTCAAGACACTCATAGACTCTCATGGATTTGGAAAAAGTTCTTCCAACTTTCGTGCCTTTGAGCCCACCCATTCAAAAAGAGTATCCTCATAACAGGCTGCTGCACACCAAAAGGGCCTTTCATCATGGTGAGAAGGGAAGTTAGTGTAGACTAAGAGAGTTCTGTATAGATGGCAGAGGGTTTCACCATCCTGTTTCTCTCTACATCTATCTCTTCTTCCTGTCCCCTCCACTTCCTGTAGCAAAATATACTTTGGGTGTGATGTCAGAAGTTAAAGTCCACTTCTTTCAAGAACAAAAATTGGAACCATAAAGCAGCCTAGCTTTAGTCCAATCCTTTGTGGCTTTTGCCTTTAAAATAAGGGGTCTCACTCCACTTCTTTCAATCATATTCTGGACTCCAACCCTTCAAGATATTTTCATTGGACCTCTGTTTGGAGAGTTCATCTCTTCAAAGTCCTCCACCAGGTGAAGACTGAGTGGCCAAGGCAGAGGCAAGCTCTGTCCCCTAAACATCCCGTGTTACTAATGGGGATTATCTGCTGCTGGGACAAGACCTGCCTCTCTGCCAGCCACAATAGTACCCAGGGCCTCACTGTGTTGGAAGACACCTGCAGTTGTGGAGAAGTTTCCCTGTTGCTTGGGAGAATGAGAACAAGGACCAAAATGTGTGCTTGAGCCCTTGGACTGGAAATCACAGCAATCAGAGGACCAAGCCAGCCAGGAATCCTATGTTCTCCAGTCAAACTAAAGTGAGCCGTGATTCGAGCCTGATTCAACACCTTCACATTGGCATGACCCTTGGGAGATACCTTTGGCTCTATACCATCCCTAACTGCTTTATAGCATGTTGAAACAAGTGTGCTGCCACCCTACACTAACTGAATGCATCATTGCCTCAGATTGAACCAGAGGAGCTTTGCTGCAACCTCAGCCTTTAAAACACTGTAGAACTGCCACCCCCTTCATTGCTGATATTCATCAACAGTCAATCAGGCACTAGGGTACTCCTTTGAAAAATCGATCTTCAAACACCACAGCATCCTTGCCATCACCTGGATGGTTGAACTAACACTGGTGGTCCTCATAATCCGCACCTGTTCAAGAATAGTTTTTTACCACAATGCACTTTCGCCTTGGCCTAGTCTGACACCTGCTCACCATTTAGTACCACCCAGCTGCTGCCCTCAAAGTCCTTGACCCAATGTGCAGGCACCAACAGAAACACCTAGACGTGTCCTCGTACCCCGCTGAGTCCGTCACCTGCCTGGCTCGAATCAACTGCTCCATTCCAGTCCCGACTCAAACCACTGGCATGTCACTCTTTGACTCCCAGCTGTTCCACCTTGAACTGCTGCCTCATTGAACCGCATACTGCAATATTAAGGGCACTGCTTCAAACCCATACTGGACCTGTATTTGAACTACTGGAGTGTATCTTAATGATCCTAACCAGCAGGTACCCCCGCCTCAAACTGTTTCGACTTCGAACCATACCTGATACACATTTCAACCTGCATCGCTCGAGTGCCACATTCAAAATCAAATCTCCCGTATCCAACCCAGCGCAACAACTCAAAACCTGTTTGACGCTGTCAAATTGCCAATAACTTGAAAGAGGTATGTTTTACTATTAACTGGCCCATTGATCTAATTCTGGGCTATAGATACTGGTTAAGTTACTAATTACCGTTTAGCATCCAAGAAACATTTAGGTTTTCGGTTGCCTTACACCCCTCAATCATTATTCAGGTTGCTGCTTTGTGCTATGTTGCTTATTTTCTCTTCTTTACTCAGGGGTATGTTTGTGTAGTGTTTTTCTATTTAGTTATTATATTCCCAGCTCTGTTAAGAGTATGCCTTCCCTCAGCCCATGTTACCACAAATGGCAAAGGCATTATATCTATTAACTGGTGAAGTTTTCCCCTCGTGATGATGTTGCATCTTGGTTTGTAGAAGTGTGAGCCCTGAGTGGGCATTTTAGCCTCTACTCAACTTTGTAGTCCTGCAGGGCAGAATCCAGTTTGCCACAACGAATGCGAAGACTCCAGATAGTGGTGCACTCCTCTCTTGTGCAACACAAGAATAACTTTATAACGCAGAGTTTATCCACCCAGTGCCTACACTCATCTGCAGCAGTTACCGGTAATATGCGGGCAGGCCTCTGTGGAAGATGACAACATTGTGTCCGGAGAGCAACACTGTTATGCACATTGCAACCCCTCTGCCACATTATATAATAATTGCAATGTAAACAAAAGCTAGTTTTAATCATCATAGAGGAGTCGATAGCTCTTCACATAGAGTGCACCTCTCAGAAAAGGGAATTTCCAGTATGCTGTGCTTTATAAAACTGCAAATGTTATTATTAACGTGTTACTAAAAGTATTTAAAATAAATACGTAGATCCATCTAATTAGACAGTGTTGCAAAAAATAAACACTTTAATTCTCTCATTCATAGGTTTACTGTCCAAAACAGAATCTCTTAGATTCCGCTGGTACACAAGTGCAGGGGTGTTGCTAGGTCTGGAAAAGATCCGGGGCTAAGCTCATGTTGAGACTGTTGGAACTCGGGGCTAGCTAGCATTTTGGTTGTAGCACCTGAGCTTCTATCCGGGGCTACAACCAAAAGACCCAGGGCTACAGCCCCCTCAGCCCCCCCCCCTAGCAACACCTCTGCACAAGTGTGTATTGCCGATGCATTATTTCTGTCTGCAACCATTTTGCTCTCAATTGAATGTATATCTGGAGCCAATAGCCCCTCTCCTGGCATTAAACAGCATGCATATGTTTTGTATCAGATTTAATGTACTTCAGCTCCTCTCCATAATCAGCAGCAGCACCTGGAACCAAGATCCTCAGGGTGACCCCTCATTTGAAACAAGAAATATTGTTTGCATGGCGACTATGATTTAACTATGAAAGCATTGTCACTATCTAAAATGCTTAATTGTTGGCTTTGCAAATAACTAAACACTTCATCAAACTAAGCGTGAAACGCGTTGCCTTTCATATCACACACACATGCACACACTGAAAGCGGAATCACTTGAATGGATTCCCAATGTTGGTAATTAAGGCACAGTTATTCTGAAGGATTTGCCCATGATCACACATTTTGGTTAAGTGATAATCCGAGATTTGAGCACAGACACTAGACCACATATCTTCTTATCGCATCTTTGTATCAATATAGTTTAATAGTAGCATAAACAAATCGTTTCTGAGGTTAACAGCTATGCAATGGAGACGTGTGCATAATAAGGTCTCCTGCTTGTGCACCTCATGCTTCTACTCACCCAATATTTGCACTTCTAAAGGGATTTCACAACAACAATAGTGGCTGCTAACTATCCAAACACATCTGTGTCTGCAGCCATCTACTATTAGTCACTCCCGATTTAAAATGCCCTAGCGACAGCAGCATCTTCAAAATATATTTGACGGACTCTCATCCAGCTCTTTCTTGGCACTTGAACAACAAGGCAACAACACATCAGACAAACAGCAGCAGCAAATCAGTCGCACACTCCTGCTGGGAACAGCTGATGCTGTGCCCTCTAAGTACCTGCACCCGAGGCAGCCGTCGCCGTTCTGTGCCCCACAATATGGCCCCAGGCGTCCGATTTGTGGCAATCCTTTACTCTAACAGAAAACTGTAACTACTCAACAGATACCAATGTATCTACTTGCTCAAGCTGGATTTTGGTTGAGAGTCACTGCTGGATAGAGCCAAAAAAGCATTCCTTAGGTATAATTGTAAAGTGCAACCGCTTTCAGGCTGGCTTTCAACACTTCCATGAGGCTATAGGGCACCATGGTTGATAAAGATCCCATGCACCGAGTGTCTATCCGCAGAGGCAGTCATGGCAATGGGCTATCATATGTGTGACAAGTGGAGCACAAGCTAATGAATAGAAGTGGGATGGCTCCATAGACAGCTGAAGCGTTGCCCTACTCGCTGCACCACCATCTGCACTACTGGCCTCCAGGTTTGTTTTTCAGTTTGACATCACCCTTACAATATGTGTTAAGTTTGAACACTTCTCTCAACTTCCATTCCCTAAGGTATAAGTGTGAGCCGTTCTTCCTTTGCAGGGTGGTACATTGAGTGCCATTCTGAAGGCTGATATCCCCGTCTAGGCAAGGCTTCAAAGGAGTTCAGTTCCAATGTACTTGCAGTGTCTGACTGCTCCAAAGCTTCTATCCATTGCTGCATAGAAAATAGCCCTACCGCCAAACCCCCCGGCGCTATTAGCGCCGGCAGATTTCCCACCGGCGGTAATCACACCGAAAATCAGCAATTTTGCCACAGATTTCCCCCCAGCTCAGAGCTGGGGGGAAATCTGCCAAAGCCATGTTCTGGCAGACCCTTAAATGCAGCGGTAATAGCACTACCGCTGCATTTAAGGGTTACCACCAGACTCGTGATGATGCCCTCTCATCTCTGCGTGTTAACGCCAGTGTCTATTCTTGTTTCTTTTTAAAGTATTTTTAACACTATTTTCGTGCACACCTCTGCCAAGTCCTGCAGCAACTTGCCTGCCATGCTGCCTTCAGCCACTGCAGTTCCACACAGTATCAACATGTTTGGAATTGCAGCTGAAACTCACACAACACATTGGGGGTATCGATGCACTGCTTCTCATTGCAGATATGTGATTTGGGAAAAACAATCAACATGACATAAACTAAAGTAATGCAATTACGAATTGGTTCTTAACCTTGAGACACCAGATATTTAACTGCTTCTTTAAACACATCATCCTCGTTATAATTTCTCCTATTATTAGGTGGCAGGTGGACATTTTGACTGATTATCCACAGAAAATTGCAGCAAAAGTGCTTTCTTTCTACTGTGAAGTGATGGGCATTTGCAGAGCAATTCATCACACAACTGATAAACTAGCCTGATAAGCACCACAGAAACACATGTTTCTATAGGTCGACATTCCTTATTCCTGTCCATGCCCCTATGGTGATTCTGTGAGCTGGTTACTGTCCTGTTGCTGTCCACTCACAAATAGTGACACTTTGAACATCTGCATATGGCTTTCATTTTTGGAAAAAATAGTATGAGATCCCATTGAATGGAGCATAAAAAAATAAAATAAAAAAAAATAACGTGATCAAATCAAATTGAAATGATGTGCTAATTCCTATTCCCCCCCCAAAAAAAAGTAACACAGATCATACTGTTGTGGTATTTCATTTAGCATGTACTAAATGTGGCTTCACGCTTTCCTAAAAATGAAATAATATAGGTTATCTTGTTTTTAAAAAAAAATGTATTTAGTGTTTGTAAAACTGAATATAATGAGCCCTATCCATCTAAATTCATGTTCCTGACTCCATAAACCTATAAGGACACGCGCCTGCCCGTGAATGGAAACCTTTATTATTGTTGCGTTCCTGCTCAGGCCCAGAGGTATGCTGCTACTGCCGAGGACATCTCGTTTTAACAGTGGCCAGTAAAGCAAGTACTGGCACGTTAAGCAAAGAATGCGTAAACACCCCAGCACACATCTCCCCCGCCCCCTATCTCCCTTTGACCTTGACGTGAGGCGTGTACACTTTAGATCCACAGATTCATCAGAGACCTAGAAAATTGCAATCCCTCTTCTTAAACCCCCTTCATAAATCAAGCATTATGAGGAATGGAACCTGAAATATAAAGTGACATTTTTAAGCATACTACCCGATGCTATCATGCTTTCCAAATAGATATGCTATTCTATTCATCATTTTTTAAAAATCTACAGCGTTTTCTTTGTTTCAGCGCTGAGCACATCTACAGCAGATATTATGCTTGCACCTGTGTGGCAGCAACGAATGGCTCTTGCATAAGTGCTGACCAGAGCAATTCCCAGGAACTGAAACCCAAGCTACAGAACCCTTCTTCCCTTGAATGTGATAGTGAAACACATAATTCGGGATCATAATATTCTACACCATACACCTGCTAAAGGCCCCTGTTCCACTCTGGGGCTATGCAGGCTTGTTCCAATTGGGTAACATTTTACTGTATGTGTTATCCATTAGCTGGTCACCGGTGTGGGGCTCTTTCAATGCCGACTTCAAACATATCCTGTCATGTGTTAGCATTGCTTTCATTTGGTCAGCATTTGTATAGTTCTTCACATTTTCTTTGAATGCAGGCGAAAACAACTTCCCAATGTCCTCTTCTGCAAATTGTACTCAGTGTAACTTATTTGCTGTCTTGTTGCTTTTAATTATTCAGCCCCTCATACTTCAGAGTCCTTTAGTGCTTTATAAAAGCATGTAACATAACATATAATGGGATTCTGCAATGGCAGCAGACAGAGCAGCAGCTTAAGCTGAGACCTGCTGCTCTCCCCTGAAATTAGAAGGGCCAGAGATAAAAAATGAGTTCACCAAATCCCAAAGACTCCTAATCAGGTCAGACCAGACCTGGAGATGCAAGAAAAGACTCCGACATCTTGAAAGCGGCAGAGGATTTTGGTGAGCTGAAGTCTACCCTTGGACAACTAGGCAGGATGACAAGAATAGAAATGAAATCAGAGGAACTGAGTGGAGAGATGGCCGTGAGCTTTAGAGTTTACAATCAGATGACAAACATGATGAATAAACAGCAGATAGGCAACACTGACCTACACATGAGGAGCAGGAATATCAAGTTATGTCTAGTGGGAGTAGAATTTAACATTAGAGAAAGCTTTGAATGCAGTAAACTTCCCTTTTGGCTGGCCTTAATGTATAGTATGGAAACTGAATAAGCTTGCCATTCAGAATAATTGTCAACATCCCATCACTGATTAAAAAAAAATATATATATATATATATTTTTATTTTTGTATTTGTATTGTTTTATACAAAACCTTTAAATACAGCCAAGAAGAATATCACACATTTCCATCCAATTCTATCCTCCCCGAAGTTTCAATTAGACCATAGTTTTTACATCTTTTCCGCATCGCAACTATTCACATCCAACAATAAATATATTAAATATGAATGCCTCTGTAGTACAGGCTATGTCCTCTCACCGGATTGATCATATTCCCTACCCACTCAGGCCTCTTTGTGCATTTGGAGATGGAGTTCCATTTTCAAGTGGTGCTTTCTACATCTCCAGTTTTCACTTAACATTTGCTAAAACCCAGTCTTTAGGTGAAACGTACTCTAGCGCCAATATGGTTCTGGATCCGGTTTAGTTTATGGTAAAATCTGCACCATGTGTCGGGTCCTGTCTCTTAGGAGCACAATGACTAACTGGGTCCCACTGTACCATGTTAATAACAATGGAAACACATATTACATAAGTGTTGCAGGGACCAACACTTTTCTGGCACTTCTCACTTATTAGAAAGTCAATATTCATTTACATTTCACATTCTCCTGCAATGTACACAGTCATTCAATCTGAGCAAACAAACCATTACATATATTATATGTTAGTCCTCAGTGTTCCAAAGAATGTTCTATCTTGGGCACCAAAAAATGTTCCTCCAATGTATAATGGGCATCTTACATTACACATCACAGCTATTGATAACCCACATAATGCCTTGAGTCTGTGGCAATTGATTTTTGATTCCACCACAGAATGCAAAGTTATGGCATTTTATGGGCTAGTTTGAGAGTTAGCAAGTTAATGTAAAAGGCTCTGATGTGGTCAGGAAAATATTTTGAATCTGCAATGTACCTTCATTATATAATTTATCCATTGATTCTACTCTTTTGAGAAAACAGGATGGTGTATAATCTGAATTAACTGTTTTGATCTAATTGTTTTCACTTCACTTCTACCACAGATGTTAATGAGTGTGAGGACGAGCCTTGCAAAAATGGAGGAATTTGTACAGATCTTGTTGCAAACTATTCATGTGAATGTCCAGGGGAATTTATGGGACGGAATTGCCAATACAGTAAGTTATTTATTTTATGTCATACCAGCTTCTTTATTAGATTAATTTGAGTGATTTTATTAATACAAATGTGCAGTTCATGTCTTGCAACACCTCTGAAAAAATGTGACATTGCCAAAACAGTTACTATACATTAGAAACTTCTTGAACAGATACTGTGGGAAAAAAATTGAATTACACACAATATAACAAGTGTAAAGCTGGAGACTGACTTTACATTTTTGAAGAAGCTCAGAGGCAAGAAAAATAAACAAAACCAAGTCAGTGGTCCTGGTTGCCTGTAACTGCTGTAAAAATCCATATTTCCAGTTCATCTCATCGGCTCCCACACATAATAAATTTCAGTCTAATAAAAACATATTACAGGGCCTGCGGTAGCGGCCCTGTAGTTATAGTTATGTTGTTCAACTAATAGAAAGAGCACTTTTTTAGCGGCTTATAACTTTCACCCCACTGGATGAATCCTCACAACACTTTTCAAAAAACGTATATGCAGAGTTTGGTGCAGTTTCTTCCAGTGGGGTCAACATTAAATGGGGTGTCCAAAAATTTGTGGAAATCCTAATAGACGCTATGTAAAATGTTTTTTTGCTTGTGTCTACAGCCTAAACCGCTGGACGGATTTTTACCAAATTTGCGACAGGAGCGGTGGCTTGCTCCAAAAAGCGTGCTTTTGTAAATTTGTTGTAATTCCGTCCAGTAGTTATTTTTAAAATGGGTACAAACAAAATAGTGATATCTGGGTCCGGTCGTGGACTCATTTCCTGATTGGGAGTCAGCGAATGCCTCTGGACGAATCAGAGAGCAGCGTGATGTTTGCAGACATCATTAGTGCTTGCTGATTGGTCAATTAAAAATGTGAGGTGTGTCAAAACTTTTCAATCGGATGCCATGTTTGATTCACAAACATATATAAAAAATTCAACATTGCACTTGTCAAACTAATTAAACTATCTCTGCGGGTGGTGAGGGGGGATGACGATTGAATGGGATATGGCCATAAAAAAACAAAAATTTAGTTTTTTTCTTATACAAAGTCTACAAACTTCTCAGATGTTCAGGGAAACACCTGTGATGTTCACAAACATCTTAGATTTTTGGGGACCTCCATGCATATTTCTGCATTACAGGATTGGTGAAAAGCAGTTTTTGGATGGCTTTTAACTTTGGCACCTCTCAATCAAACTACATGAAATTCTGCAATATTATTTTAGACCCAACCCTGAATGGTTCTGCAAAGTATGTTGATGTTTCGACAAGAGGGGACAACATTAGAGATGGTTTCCAAAATATTTGAAAGGCTTATAAATTTGATACAGTTTGATAAATCTGCACACACACTTTTGCAAACCGATTTTAGAGCCATATTTGAATGTTTTTGAAAAGGTTAGTGGGTTTTTGTCAAGAGGGGTCTTTATATTTTTAGATGGCTTATAACTTTGTTTCTCTTTGATGATTCTGCACAAAAGTTGTCAGATAGATTATAGACCCAACCATGAATGTTTGTGCAAAGTCTGAATGGATTTTGTCAAGTTATATGACTATTGTTTTAACTTACATTTTGACACTTCCGCAAAAATAAAGCCTGGACAGATTTGCAGCAAACCCATGGAATATTGGCAAGGACCCAAAAGCAGGGTTTTGCAAATGTGTCCATGTTTTATTTTTTGAAAAGTGCCATAATGTAGGTACAAAAAACAGTGATATACTTTTGGTGACTGAGGTATAGCCTGTGGCCAAGGGCAGTGGTCAGTTTGTCCTGGTCATGGCCAAAGACTATGACCCAGACAATCTGGCTACTGGCCATAACCACGACGGAACGGCAATTGGGTTAAAATTCACATGGCCATCAGGGACCAGCTATGTGGTAATATTTTTTTAATCCAAATAGTATTGAATGGGAAAACAAATTCTGCTTGTGGCTATAGCCCGAAGTGTTGGACAGCAAACATTGACAATGAGCATCAGCAAGGACCTCAAAGCATGTTTTCTTTCAAATCTGTCCTGTGTTTTAAGTGTCAAAATGTAAGTTCAAGAAATGGTGATACAACTTTGGTGCCTGGACAATGGCCCTAGTCCTGAGCAAGCACAACGTTGTACACTGATTTGCTTATTGGGACGTGCGGCATGGCCGAAGCCCTAGGATTGAATGGGAAAAAATATTCAGCTTGCAGCTGAAGCCTGAAGTGCTGTATTGTATTACAACAAACCTGCACGATGAGCATCGGCAAGGACCTGAAGGCATGCTTCTGCAAATCTGTCCTTAGTTTTACTTTTTTCAAAGTGTGAAAAAGTAAGTACAAAAATAGTGATATAACGTTGCTGACTGGGCAGTTGGCCTGGTGCCTCAGCAAGGAAACATTTCTACTCCGATTTGCATATTGGGGAATGCGACATGGCTGAAGCCTATGCCCCATGGATTGTGGAGACAGACCATGGCTGCAAGCCTTGAGCGCTGGCCATTGGTCACATTATGATGGTATAGTGTACACTGAACCAGGATTCAGGGTAAGTATAATGAATAATGGGGGTGGTTTGGTGGGGCTGGAGTCATGGTCGAGCCTCATGCTCTAGGCAATTGAACCATGACCTGCTGGCCCTGCATGCGCTGCTGATAACTACATACATCAGTATGCATTGCAAAAAATATGTTCTTTAAAGGAGGTTTACAGTTCTTTCATATATATTAAAAGTGGAATTATTAATAACTTATATACAGTGATGTAACATCATGAAATATTTTCACACCTAAAAACCTATGAAATTCAGTGAAAAACTTTGTTAAAGGGATGTTACGGTTAACTTGCACTAATAAAGCTTATGAAATTCAGTGAAAAATGGTGTTAAAGGGGCGTTATGGTTAAAAGTAAACCCGAAAACCCCTAGAAATTTGCCAGTTATGGTTAGCTGAGCAACCATAACTTGCGCCACCAATGTGCACTTGCTAACACCAGGACATCTAAAATGACATCACAAATGTGATTTTGTTCACTTATGTATCTAAGCCAGGTGTTTTTGTTCACTGACAGACTATGCAAATTCAAAAGGTGCTATGTATGTAGACTTATGATTCATTTAAGATTCATTTGTATACATGAAGATAAACTTTATTGTTATTGACATTTTTTCTGGTGATGTTGTTTCTTTCTTCCTTACTTTAAATTCCCTGTAGGTGCTTCTGATGTGTATGCATTGTCGGTATTCATATTTAGTGTTTTTACTAACACAAGTGTGTAGTAGGTCTTGAATTGTTAACCATTTATTTATTGTTTAACGTTACTGAAAACTCTGATAAGGTAGCATTCCTTATTTTACTATTGAGAATGACCAGATAAAAAATATTGTAGTTCTATATTGCATGCTGCAGCCATTGCCTATATGTATGTATGTATGATAAGGTTCATATATAGAGTTTTGTTCAGATGAGTACATTCTTTAATACATTAAGTAGTTCATGATAGGTCTCCAGATCACCCCAGACATCTTGTTATCAACATAACCTGCTTACCATAAATGGCGAATTTCTGGGGGGTTTAGGTTTTTCTTGTAAACTTAACATCCCTTTAAAAACGTTTTTTTCAATTAATTTCATAGGTTTTTAATAGTGCAAAATAACCATAATGCCCCTTTAACAAAGTTTTTCACTGAATATATATACACATATTTTTTTAAATCAGATTATACATTCAATTGTTCGCTAAACATAGTTACATGTTACTCTAGTACTGATTGTACACGCTGGATGACTAGTCCCTCCATGTAGATCAATGGAACATAGGGGCATAGTGTGCATGAGTTTGCCTTTAGGCTGCAATCTATGTTTAGACAACAGGGACACATTGTGCATTTATAATTTCATATGCCAAATGCAAAGATGTGATTGCAACCTAACTATGTACAGCTTGGTTGCAAAGATGTGCATGTCTTTGTCTGTGATGTTCAGTTACCATCGTTGCCTGTTTTCACCCTAAGACTAAATACCATCATGTGGGATCAACATTTTGGGATTAGTGTACCTAAAATATTGTATACAGATAAATGCACTTGCTTATTTATACTGCAATGCTTTATAAAATATTATTGTATTACGTCTTCTTGCCAAAGATTAAGTCGTGTGACTCCATTGTAACTTGGACATCGAACATGTCCTTGGTGCCTACTCAAGATGCAGCACTGCTTTTGGCCATGTGAATTTGAAGTTCAAATCGCCTTTGGTTTTTGCATGATTGCTTCATTTAGGAAAAGGTCAGTTTTCTTTGGTACTCTGAAAATGCAATGAAGGGTTTGCGTCCTGTGGTTCAATTAGTGACAACCAAGAACTACTGTGGAATTATAATGCCTTCCTGTGCTCCTTCTATGCCAGGCAGGGCACGCTCTTCCACTCAGCAAGGGAATGAATTGCCTGCAGATGAGCTTGCCCAGCAATGCCAGGCTGTGCGTTGTCACGCTATTGGTTTTCATTAGGAGCCTGATCCTGACTTCACTTGGCACTGTGGCAGTATACCGGTGAGCATGCCATAACCACCACTCACGTCGACCTGGTGATGTGGCATAGGAGGAATGCATGAATCATATTTGTTGTGCCCTGAAAAACATGTCAGGTTAGGGAAAGGGCAGAGGCAGGCTGGAATTTCCGACCCCTGTCTCTCATTGCTCATTAGTATTCAGCCTCCATAGACCACTCTCTGTAGTAGATCCTTTACCCGCCATCATGGAGTTCTTAGTAAGTAAATGCTTACGGACTAGCCCTTTTTTGTCTGTTTTAGAACTATAGTCTCTTGTATTTTCCATTTAAGCTTGGCATCCATGTTTATGGCTTGTAGTCTTCTGGGATGCTTATCTTGTATGTGAATACGCTGTCAAGCACCCTGCTTGGGAAGGAATTTCAAATACACCTTTCTCCCATAGCAATACATTTGCTGAATATTTCATAACGTTACTGTATGCAGCGTGCATTCATTATTTAAGTCCGTAGTGGTCCTAAAGTGTATATATTCTTCCATCATTGTTGGCACTTGCACTTTATTCTGAATCATCTTTATCAGATACAGATCCAGGTCTTGCTCATTATGGCGTGTGGCATTCAAAAGGTTCATGCTCTAGCACTTTAGCCCCATGCTGCATTATGCATTAGCACTTTTATTCTACCATTTTGACATTGCTCAGCTGCTTGCACTTGCCCTTTATCAATTCTGTCCATGTATTTGACATATATTTGTACAACGTTGCCTTTTTGCATGTATTGCATATACTTTTGACCGGTATTGCTCCCCCATGCATTTGTCTGTATTCTGATTTGATAATTTGGATGCATTGTGATGTGCAACGCATGCTCTAACTCCATTCCAACATGTTAGCCTGCTTTTCACATTATGGCTCTCTCACTCGCTTTGTCATTTAACACGAAAAAAGGACTTTTTATTTATTTATTTACATTTGCAAAGCGCACACAATCCGTAAGCATCTAGGCGCTGAAACTTTGGTTTCAATATCTTTGCAATTGTTACTCTGTAGCACGTGTGTGATCAAGCAAAATAATCTTTAGTTGCAGGGACGATAAGGTGAGAATTTAACGCAACAAACCCCAGAAATTCAGCTAAAGCCATCTTTACTTCGTGCCCCCATTTGGGAAGCCTAGTACTACAATGATAACCAGGGCTTCAAGTGGGGTAAGAAATCAAGGGGGGGGGGCCTCATTTGGGGGCGTGGATTGTGGGGGGCGTGTCCTAAAACGTACGCAAATCCTAAGGTATGCACACACATATATATGCATGTTATATATCTGTGTGCGTACCTTACTATGGTTTGTGTACTTTTCAAGCCATCTTTTCTAAACATAGAAATATGCATTTCTTTTTTTTTTTTTTTTTTTTTTTTTTTTGAAATATCAGTCGAAATATGTCGCAGTATAATGCCGCGACATCAGACTTTTATTACAACCGAGGTTCATCCGAAGATTCATTTCCTTTAGTCCGTTTCTTTATAGACAAAAGTTCGATTGATGAGCTCTCCATTAGGAGCATTCTTCTATGTTCTCTAAATCAAGTGCGTCTATGAAGTTGACTATCGCACAGCAAAGTTTTACAACATTTCCGGCCATTGCCTGCGACCACCAATCACGTGCTTCTGGATCCGCTGGATAAAAGTTGCCTAGGTGTAAGGCTCGTTTTGTTGTGAGCAGCGTGCATTTAGTTATCAAATGTTCGATGGATTCAGGTTCTTGCATGCAGAAGCGGCATCTGTCGTTGTTTACTTTATTTGAATGACGAAGCCACAGTGCTGCTTTTGTGTTGATTGCATTTAACCGAATTCGTAAAAACTGAGCCCGGTGGTGGCGGGAAGGGCATTTCTATGTTTAGAAAAGATGGCTTGCAAAGTACACAAACCATAGTAAGGTACGCACACAGATATATAACATGCATATATATGTGTGTGTGCATACCGTACGGTTTGCCTACTTTTCAGGCCATTTTTTTTTTAAACATTTCGGTTTTATAAAAGATGGTTTTTAAAGTACACAATTCAAGCCATCTTTTATAAAGCTTTGACTACGGACAAAATTGTCCGTTGGCAAAGCTTTATAAAAGATGGCTTGAATTGTGTACTTTTCAAGCCATCTTTCATAAACCTCGAAAAATGTCAAGGAATCCCCAGGTTCGCCGAGGGTTAAAGACGCCTCGGCGACCTGGGGAAACAAAGAGACCAGTAACTGCCTCTGGTGACCACTCGCGCGAGAGGTCACCAGAGGCAGTTACTATGACTTACAGAAGTGGCAGCCAGGCACAGCATCGCTGTGGTTGGCTGCCACTGCTGTCAGATCGCCTGACTTCATGGCAGGCGCATCTCCTGTCGCGGCTGCTGCCGCGACGGGATAATGCATCCCGCCAATGTTGCGTGCAGTGGGACGGGGCCCCGGCAGGGCCCCGGCTCAGTCCCACTTTTTGGAGCCCTGATAATAACATCACTGATGACATCCATGGTGACATCCCTAATGACATTACAATTTATTGCTAACCTTAACGTCCCTGCAACTAAAGATTTTTCTCCAAGTTTTAAGTTGTTTTATGTCACAGAAAATATATTTTATGTGTTATAGATTTTCAAAAAAATCAAATAATTAAAGTGCAAGAACATTCATTGATAACAATTCACAGACCAAAGTTGGTTTTGCAATATTTGCTACCACCATTTTCATTTTCTCTCCATTTCGACAGCTTAGAAGCCCAAGGAAAGGTATAACCCTAACCTTAGTTTTTCCTGCTTTTTCTGCATCCATGTAGCACAAAGAATGATTAAAAACACAACACAAAAAGGACTCTGCCACTTAAAATGAAAAAAAGTAAAACATAATATGCTAAAAAAACACACAAACTACAAATGACAGGACAAAGGACAAAGGCATGGGAACAATGCATGGGAATAAAGGAATGGAGACATGTGGATACTGCTCTTTGAAAGTTCCTGGAGGCTCACAAGCAAGTGCACCCACCCAGAGATAAAAAATCAAGGAGAACTAAAATTGAGGTGTTTCTGGGTGTGATGAATACCCGTGGCTAAGTCCACCAATCAACCAGAAGCTGTGATTCCTATATGTGGCAAAGATGTATAGCTGCGTCATTGCCAGGTAACCAATAAGTGCATGAGTTACATTAACGTAGCTACGCCTAGGCATGCTGATGTACCCTATTGGACAAAATGTGTGCTGTGCTTATTTGGCATCCTATGAGCCGTAGCCGCATATACAGGATCACCTAAACACTAGGTGCTGTGCATTAACACAGCGATACACAGATGTGATGAATATTTGCTCCTACTGTATTGACCAATCAGAACTTGTGATGCACTTAAGTGGCAACACATGACTTGTAGCCGTGTGGACAGGATCTCCCAATCAGATGCTGCGGTGCTTTAACGCAGCTACACCCAGGCACAATAATGCAATTGCGTGTATGCTTGCGGGCAATCAAAATGCATGGATCATACACATATTTACGAATGTCACACTTTTCCATTGACACAATTACAAACTGCTCCTTCAGATTGGTTGGTGGGTGTAGTAGTGGGTATACACCACACCCAAAGACAACTCCAATACTTTACCTCATTGTTTAGTTGTCTTTATACTGAGCAGGTTCTCTGTGAAGTCCAAGAGCTTTTGAAAGCTAATTCTTAATTTTCCCTCATCCTTTTTTGCCCTAGTTTGTCCCTGGTCCTCTTTCCTTTGTCCTGTTTTTTCTTGTGCTTGTGTAGTCTTTAATTAATTTGTTATATTCTTTTTTAAACAGCATATTTTTTCATTTTAGTGGCATTGTCCTATTAGTCTTCTGTTTTTGAATATAATTACATTGTCCTCCCTAGTCAGACATTGTGCACCATGTCTGGACATGGTAGAAGCAGCAATGACAATGTTATCTGGGTCCAACACAATTCCCCACCCCCACAACAAATTGTGCCGGATGAAAAAAACTAAGGTCAGTTGGAGGTAGTTCCTAGTTGAGAAACACAACTTGTCCAAGGAAATTGAACAAGTGGAGTGTAAGCTTTGTAAGAAGCTTCTTTGCTGTGGACCTTCTAACTTGCCATCATAGAGCTTGGGATGAGGTGAATGAGGGTTATCGGAAGTCCCATGAACCCCACAAGATAGAAGCACACTGCCTAACCTTCTACTGTCTCCATCACCTGCAGTGGCATCAACTTCTTCAATGTCAGCCACTACTGAAACCTCTGCCCCATCCACCTCTACAACCACAACTTCCAATACATCTACCGGGACCCAACATCAATCACTGATGCCTTCACCCAATCTGCAACACTGCAAATGTATGTGCTGCAAATGCTACAGTTGGATTGCGGTGGGAGATGCCAGACTAGATGGCTGCACACAAGCCATTTCTGAACACCACACCAAAAGCTGCACACTAGGCATATTTTATTTTAAGTGGGAATTTTCGACTCCTTTTTTGAAAAATAAATAAATAAAACAACATAAAAACATTTAAAAAAAAACGTGTTATATGTGTCATCCGTAATGTTCTTCCCTCCCAGTCCCCACCCTCCTCCTTTCCTCTCTCTCACAAAATGGCCCTTTTCAGGGCCAAGCTTTCAGCTATAAAAATAGACAATAAAAAACACAGACTTTGTAAATGGATCATTTTCCTTTGTATGGTCCATTTTATACATTATGTTTGTGTGGTTTTTTTAATCATAGCCACACGTATAATAAGTACCATGCCATGAACCCTGAGCTATACTGTACGAGGGTTTTTTCTTTTCATTTTTCTTTCCACTTACATCTAAAACACTTTTTTCTCCCCCCTCCACCACCCAATACCTCAAAAAGCCATCCCCTCCTCTAAATAATTACCACTACCCTCCCTGCCAATCACAAAATAAGTTTCACTGATGCACTTTTAATTTGCCCATTCCATGTGTTTATAGCTGAGGGTATACAGTTTTGACAGAAGCCACTGCTATACATGCTGTAAGTGCATGTATGTGAAATTTAAAAAGTTAACATCACTAGAAAATAATATTTCTAAAATGAAAATGGTTGCCCTCATTATAGCTGCGCCTATAGCAACCCACGGCTATTAAACATATGTCCCATAGCCACACATTTACAATTCACCAATCGCATTGCATGCTGCAATTAAGTGCCTACCCATGATGCATATCCATGTGAAGAATAACAGCCAATCAGGTGGCATGGTACGTTAACATAGTTATACCTAGGTACAATGCTGAATACCCGTGCATATACCAATACCAAGTGAAACCATTTATTTCTGCTCTACTTCTATTCTATCATAGCTGTGGCTATCGGGAAAAACAGTGAAAAAATAAAATACTTACTTGGCCACCTAGACCCTCACCAAGTGCTCCCCACATCTGTGCCAGCTCCCCCACTCCCCTGAAGGCCTCCTTACCTCCCCTGCCCTCTTCCATTCCCTTCACAAGACTTGTCATTTTTATGATGCAGTTTCAGTTGAAATATTTGGTAGCCGCAGTTATACCCCAAGTTGTAGACGAGGGTAGGATAGCTCAGAGGCAACGTGCTCACCTTGGAAGCAGGACGACACGGAGCACCACAGGTTCGACCCACGGGTCTGCACTTAGAAACCTCTGGGTATTAAGCATGCTATAAATAACCTATCATATCATATCATGCATATTTGAGCCCAGTGTTGCAAATTTACTCCCTAGTCCCCTCCAAATCCCAAATTTGATATGATGTCCTTGTGCGTTCCCCCACTCTAGCCTGATGACATTGTCATGTTTACTTTCAACTTCAAATGGCATTTTTCTATATTTTGCTATTCTGATACCCTCAGCTATAACGAGGGGGATAACTGCAGCTACTGCTTGCATTGAGAAAAAAATAGGATGCTGGTTGTTTCGTTTTTATAAACACCACAAACACCAGGATAGCCAATGTATTGAGATATCTATTTTGTAGCCCCCTCTTCCCTTCTCCATCAAATATTTAAAAAAACTACTGGATGGAATAACCCCAACCCACAAAAGGATTGTGAGTCAATGCTTCATGGCCAAGATGTTTCAGACCTGGTCCAAATCCATCCAGCGGTTTCGGCTGTGTATTCCGGCAAAATCTGACCTTTTCTGTCATTGGAAAAATGGATGTAACCCCATTTCTTTCCTTAATAACTTTTTTTATTGTTTAACTAATCTTTCCCAAAATGTTCCATCTGGAGGGGGGTCTACGCGTACAAAATTGTCTGCAAAATGTCAACCAAATTCATCTTGCAAGTCCAAAGTTATTAGCAATTCATTTGTTCATGTTTCCTATGTAAATCCGACTTACGTTAACCATAGCAAAGCACCGGCTGTTAGTAGGCATTGTGCACTGCAGTAAAGGCAATAAGAGTGGATTTGTGAAATAGTGGTATCCATCTCTCTTGTTGTGTAGTTAATTTCATTTGAGATTAGAGAATGCGGAATGCAGAGTAAGCCAAGGAAATCTGATTCTTAGGCTGAATGCAACACGGTTTTAGGCAGTAACGCAACACGGTCAGCGCTTTCATAACATTTTCTCTATGCATTGACATGAGATATTTTGTGTCAGAGAAGGGATCCAACCTCTATTTTGTGACTGAATTTTAGATCCACTTTTAGAGTTCCCTGTGGAGTGCGAGAAATAACGAGCAGCAACAGAGAACAGTTCTGTGATTGATCCCTATACATTATTTGGGACATTTTTCACTATCAGCATGGCAGAAAATATTGAAGTTAAGCGATTTGCGGCGGCCCAAGTACTGTTTAAGATGGACAAAGACAGTGAAGCAATACCAGGAGTCAGTAGCTCAGTGGACCTGACAGTAATGCAACAAATGGATCAATTAGAACGCCTCAAAAAAAGAGAAATCTACAAATGGTGGGAGGGGCGATGACACTTACCATGTATTTAGAAGAAAAAAGAATTCCGAGAGAACTGAGAATCCTCACTATTCCAATGTATGAAGAAATAGATCCTGAATTGATTGAAGAATGGACGGAATGTACTAATGGTTGCTCATTTGGAATGATCCGGACATTAGTTAAATTTGCTAAGAAGGATCGAGCCAAACTTATTGCTAAAATAGAAAAATTAGAAGAAGAACTATTTTCCTCAAAAGATGCAGATGAATGTAAAAGAAAAGTTTTAAGAATAGAAGAAAATCTTGAAAGGTATGAAGGAGAGATACACATCAAAAACAACAGACATTTATGAGGGACAAAAAAGATTATCAGCAAGGGAGAATGTATACATTTGCTCCTAAATTCTATGAGCCAATCAAAGAGCAACTCTTGAAGAAGTAACAAACCCCTCCCATCACGAATGTGATACCAGTAGAGTCCACCTCATCAGAGATAGAAATCTCTGATCCTGAACTTAGACCAATGAGGATGATTTTTTTTTAGAGTAATTCAAACTCCTCCATCTCGAAAGTTACAATGAGAGGAAACCAAGACAGAGACCATCAGGAGGCAGAAGAGAGGACAAACAAGAAAACCCAGAGTGGGAGGAAATGTGGGGCATCCCACCTCACAGAATCAGATCATGTGTTCTGGGAAAGGACAAAAGACAAGAGGGAGCAAGAGTATTGAATCTTTCTGAAAGAAAAATTACAGACTGTGTGCAAGGAGTATTAGAATTGGTATTGTCATTCTGCTCAACACAGGACTTTAACTTTGTGGAAACAAGAATAGATCTCTTCCAATTTTTGAGGAAGGTGAAATTGAAAAAGTTCTTTTCCGCACAGATTAGTGGGCAAGACTCTCGCTCCCGTGATTCTAATACCAGAAACACATATTCTCAGTGTAAAGGACATGGAAACAGTACAATTTCTCAACAGTTTACAGGATTCCCAGATTTGTTTGACAGATTCAGAAATTAATGATTTGTCTGTGAATGAAAGGTATGGGATAACAACGGATCACATTCAAGCTAGTGGTCTGAAAATGAAATCCAGCTTTAACCCTGCCATTGTTTCTAATTACATTAATGTGTTTGAAGAATGTGTAATAAAACATTTACATTGTTATCAGAAAAGTGGACAAGGGGGGGGGTGTGGTTTTCTGGGCCAATTCTAAATACTTGTTATAGTCTCATAAACAGTTAGACACCCACATAACTATGAGATCAAAGATTTAGAGTTCATCAATGATATCAAAATTGAACTTGATATGATGCTTAATGAATTAATCAACCTTTTAGAGAGTGATGACATTGCCTTCATGAAAAGAGATTTTCCCATTACTCCTATGTTGTACTTTTTTCCAAAAGTGCATACAAGTACTACAGATCCTCCAGGTAGACCCATTGTTTCCTCCAGGGATCCTTATTAGAAAATGTATCTAAATATGTTGATGTTTTTTTACAACCCTTTGATAAAGATCTAAACTCATATGTTATAGATACAACAGATCTCTTGAACAAGATACAACATATTGTATGGGAAACAGGTTACTTCTTGGTTTTATTAGATGTCACCTCTCTTTATACATGCATTCAGCATCACGCAGGTCTTAAGGCTTGTCAATTCTTCTTAAACTCTAGATCTGTCAGCTAAAAACAACATAATGGCGCTATTATACAACTTTTTCAATTTTGCTTAGAGCACAATGTATTTCTTTTTGAAGATGTATTACATAGACAAGTGTGGGATGGCTATGGATTCATGTATTGCTCCAACCTATGCCAATCTATATATGGGGTGGTGGGAGAACAAGGAGGCATGGTCCGAATTTAATAATATCTATGCAAACCAGATTATTTGTTGGCATATGAATAGGGATGGCCTGTTTGTGGTTTGGAAGGGTAGTCTTGAGTCTTTAACACAATACATTACTATCTTAAACGATAATGACATGAACCTCAAGCTTACGTTTGAAAGCAATACTCTATCCTTCATGGTACAAGCCATCACCACGAAACATTCAAAGCTAGTATCCCCTATGGTGAAATGAACTGTTCAAAAAAAGATTTCCTGAGGGAAGCAAGCAAAATCGGGGCACAATTTTTGGCAAGAGGCTATACTAGATAAAACATCACCAAAGCCTATAGCCAGACTGTCCTTAGAGACAGAAAAGATCTTTTGAAAAAGAAAATCAGGACAAATGAAAAGGAGAGTATTAGATGTATTACCAACTACAATACTCAAGCTAATGAAATCAAAAGAATTCTGGGCAAACATTGGCCAATACTACAGGCAGATAAGGATATAGCCTCTTTTATGCGTGAGGGGCCACAGATCACGTTTGCAAAAGCTAAATCATTGAATTGAATTGATATTGTATTTCTATCGCACTCGTGCATAAGTGTTTCAGTGATCTAATGTCATCAAGTATGCCTAGTGTTAACCCTAAAGTGAACAACTGCCTGAAAGAGAGAAGCACATACAATGGTTTTGAGAAATGCAACAACTGCAAAATGTGCACTTATGCCATGATAATAGACAAGTTGCAATTCAGTAGTAATGGCAAATAAATGTGGAAGATCAAACAAAAGATTAATTGTCTGACCAAATGTGTGGTGTATGGAATTATATGTCCTTGTGAATTGAGGTACATTGGTTCCACTATTTGTCAATTGAAGCTACAATTTCTGCAACACTATAGAGTGATAATTAATGGAGATAACTATTGTCTAGCTGTGCATTTTACCGAAAAACATGATAGTGATGTGTCATCAATGGGACTTTTTGCATTGGCACATATATGGATCCACAAAAGGGAAGGCAATAGAGAATGCAAACTCTGTAAACTTGTGTCCAAATTGATTATAATGTTCAATACCAAAAAGCTAGGGGGGTCACAATACTGGTGAATAACTAACCATGCATTTTATGGATGATTAGAGGCTCTATGACCAGTAATGCTTTCCTTTCTGTGATTAGAGAAAGATATCTATGAAATGGCCATTAAGAATACTAGTTTAAAATACTGGATTCGCATCACAAATTCTTGAAAATCCTATAGTTTTTTGATCACACCTAGTCACTTTAGGAGGTAGAGTAGAAGATTGTTATATACAATATGATCATTATGTCTACTACTGAAAAGTTAATTCAGGTGACTTAATGAGCTAATTACATCAGGTACACTATAGTATACACATGCCACTTTAAATGTAACTGTGAATTAGCTTGGCACGGCGACATTATGATACTGTATTTGTGTTTGAAGTATTGTATTTCCATCAATACACACAATCACTTTAGATGTTAATGCAATATATGGATATATGGCTTGAATAAGGTAATTTGAGCTATTGCAACATTTTGCACTACATAATGCATATGTCACTTTAAACAGAAGGATTATTTAGCCCACTTGGGCATGATTATTGATTTTGTTTTTGAGTTTCTATTGTCTGAGGCAAATGTGATGCAATAATATGCAACCAACATCCTATGAATTCAGATCATCACGTATCACTGTAAGTAATTTTTACAAACTTGCGGAGACAGAAATAAAGCTCTAATAATTATCAATGCTTTAAATGGGTGGTGCTGCAACGCAGCTTAGATTTATGGCAGTATAGAGTCCAACACTCAGTACACGTAGTACTACACTGTATTGATTTAAATAACAAATATTTGACTTACAGGTGGAGCGAACCAATATATCAGTACAATTAGGTTTATCTAGGAATCGCTTCTACATATCAAGATTATGAGCCAGCAGTATGTCCTTAAAGATATTTATTAATTAAGAACGATATAAAATCAATCCAAGAGTGCAAGGTAAAGCATCCACCAGCCCCAGTGGCGAGCTGGCCCCAACTGTCACACTCCAGTACATAGAAACTCAATAGACAGTAAACATTCCAAGTGATGACATCACACTCCAGCCACACTCACACTTCACTAAAACAAGCCAGATCTCTGCATATCTTCCCCCTTTACAATGTGAAAACATAAAGATGATACACTCCCAAGAACACTAAACAATTGAAGCACGAGAACCATTAATCAATACAACCTTAAGAAAAATACACCCACTTCCTAACCTCCTAACAGTGCCTCAACATAGCACACATGTAACCATTGTAACCATTCCCAATTAAATGCTGTTGGCCAAACAGCTGCCATACTAAATGGAACCAGCCCCTACCCACTTCATCTTACAAAACAATCACCACTAGCCATGCCCTCATGACACCTAATCCACACAAGATTCCTCGAACTAGATACTTTCTAAAATTTGAAACCATGACACAGCCCCTAACTCAAAACCCACACGTATTTCCACCCAGACTGAGTTGGACCATCACTATAACCAGCATTGAGTTGGACCCTCACGCAATACACTAAGCCAAATACACCAGCCACCTAACAAAATGGCGAGGTACACCAACCTTAACTATAGAATTAAGTTAACCACAACACTGTGTCCCAAATAATTACCATAAGTCTGGCATACTCTATAACAGCAAAACACTTCAGTAAAACAACTGAACACTCGAGGCCAAGATGAGATTGTTGAAGACAACTAGAAATTTCACCAGACTGTGAAAAACATAAAAACATCTGAAATACTCCTTCTGTGTCCCAGGAAACTCACCCCAAGCTCACAGGAATGAAATCCAAACCACATCCTGAGCTTCAATAAACACTAAATTTGTACACGTATCCGGTTGACCCATGACTCGAAGAAACAACGCACCCATCACTTAACCTATTGGGATAAGTCAAACTATCTTCATATCATCCTAAGAGGATATGCACAGACCCGCCAATTTCAATGACAGCCTGTTTATGCAATCAGTGCCTTGCTGATCTCCAATAACACCTTATTGTATAATCAGCACCTTGCTGATCTCCATTATCACCATATTATATAATCAGCACCTTGACATTAAACTCACGTTCATCTCCCCCACATAAAAATGTGCATTGCATTCTCCTCCCGCACAACCCATCGCATGAGTCTCTAGATCGGGATGCTTCCAATGTAACGAGAATATTATCATACATCAAATACATACAACCACAAGTATAAAATACTTAATTGCATTTGCATTTGCATTCCAAAGGTATTTCCATGTCAGCACACCACTACAGCACACACATCAAAACAACACGCACATTAGACTACTCTAATTACTGCACTAATTACTGCACTAATGAAGGCCACGGCAGGCAAAACCTCACTTCTCACTCAAACTTCCTGACATGACTTCACATTGCATGTCACGGAAAATTAACAGTAAATCTGGATCCAATTTCTGCAGGACTTTGATGCTCCTTCCTACTGCGTCACCGCCCAAAGCTGAATCTTGCTCTTTCTCCTCAAGCAGACTATAATCCACATCATGAGAAAACATTCATGTCCGGTCACTGGTTCTGAAATCCTCTCAGAAATCGTGTGCCAACTTGAACATCTTGTCGAAACATCCTTCTTGCCATTTTTCTGTAGACTGAACATCACAGTCATTTAAACTGTGCATCCTTCCTAGAGCAAAAACCTCTCCATTTGCCCTGTCTGATGGCAACTTGGAGTTCCTTGTACCTCTCGGCCTCATCTGTTGCAAACGAACAAACTCTTCCGGTCCTGCCCGTCCTCCACAAAGAACAACATCCTCACGTGAACCTAATGTCATATGCTCAGCCGGCATTGGCTGTTCTTAAAGTGGAATCTCCACCCCTCGTGACTCACTCGTCATTGGTCCAGCGGCCATTACTACATGTGCTGGTGTAATCATTTGTTCCGGAGCTCTCCTAGTGTGAAGAGTCCCGGAGGGCTAACGCGAGGGTCGCATTCGCAGCCCCTTGCTCCAACCCAAAGCAGTGTCCAAATATGCAGAGGTAATATAATAAACCAATGTCGAACGTGCTAATTCACTCTGTGCACAATTTTACATTCCCGTTTCTTTATCGAGATGTGTCTCCTCCACTATACTTGCCAAAAGCAGGCTCTTATTCAATAATTTTTGCCCCGTGTTATAGACAATATCACCCTGCCAAAGAGTCTTTTACTAGCATTCAAGCCGACTGTTTTTCTTTTTTTTTCTCTTTTTTATTGATTTAGTTGAATACATCAACTTTTCAATATAGTTTCAATATGAACAATACAATAAATTTACAATCATAAAATGCGATGATGGTTGAATATCATATATTTGATTTGAAAGATTTTTCTTTGTGTTCATTTAAATCACAATCAAAATCAGTACGCAACAAACAACACAGAATATATGGTAAAAGAAAAAATATAGATGGATGAACAACATATAGCTTCAAAATAAAAATCATTTGTTCACAGATTTGGTGTAGCAATAAGTTGAAAAGTATCTAGAGCATCAAGTTCTAATGAACATAAAAACTATACTGTGCAAGTTGCACTGTCAATATCTGGTAGCACAATATTTATGAAAACGCATTTGTCTTTTGGAAGACAACATAGAACATTAAGTAGTTAAGTGCTCCAAGGTTTCGGGGGTATCTGATGCACAACAAAATCGACATATGTTTTGATCTCGGGTCAAAAACGTTCTAGTGCATAAAATATCTCTCGTTTGCCAGATGTGGAAGCGAAAACGCAAAATGAGCTGACGATAAAAAGGAGACAGAGCTTTACCCAGGTATTTTTCCATGATGCTACTAGATTTGGGTGGAAAGTGATAGCTAGAGGCATTTTTGTATAGAAGACATTGCTGTTGATTATCAATCCATGCCATTTGGGCAATTTTTTGTTTTGCCTTATCCGGATTCATTATCAAAAGCTCAATATCGACATCGGCATGTGTCAATATTCTTTATGTTGATGTAAGCCAATCGCAAATGAATATGTGTTCTGTGTTGAACATATAGGAAGAGAGCATTTTGAGTAAAGTATCCGATTGTGTGGGTATGAGGCATTTTCGCAGCAGAGCACATTGTTTCCAATGATATATGAAATACAAAGGGTTGATGCCCAATCATGATGTATCCACAATATAGGAATACATTGGGGCAAATAAAGTATTTTAGGCCAAAATATGGCTTCCCATTTGTCTAGGATGTGTGAAGATATAGGGGGGCCTGTTTCCAATCCATATAAAATGGTGGGAATGACTTTCATTTTCCAGAAATGATTGGCTGGGGAGATGGAAAATTTACCATATGTAGCTAGAATAATGCGGGTTTCAGAGGTAGCTGACAAGAGTTTGGAATCTATGAGATCAAGATGTTTTGTAGCTCTGAGAATCGGTTAAAAATAATGCGCAAATAAGTGTAGGCAGATGTAATCGATAAGTTGACGTTGTCAATTGACCATTGCTTGAGTGTGTTCATTCCACGATGGGAATTATGCATGACCACCTGAGCTTTAACAGTATTGACTTTAAGTTCATTTTCCAGAATGTAAGAATTAAAGGTAGTTAGTAACGTTTGAAGTCCTGCAGGCGTCTTAGAAACCAATACAATATTGTCAGCATACATGAGTGCTTTTATTGGGATGCCATTTATTTTAGGGGAATCAGATGCAACTGCTTTGAAATCGGTTTTCACATCCTGAATGAAATAGTTAAAAATGGCTGATGCCAAGAGACAGCCCTGCTTCAAACCACGTGCAGTAGGGATTGGTTTGGAAAGTAGTCCATCTAGATTGAGTCTGATTTGCACCGAAGTGGATGAGTGAAAGTGATATATTATGTCAGACAATGTAGATGGGCAGTTGTCTCTGGCTAGTTTAGACATCTATTTAATTCTGGAAATGAAGCATCTACCAGCCCCTGTGGTGAGCTGGCCCCAACTGTCACTCTCCAGTACATAGGATCTCAATAGGCAGTAAACATTCCAAGTGAAGACATCACACTCCAGCCACACTCACACTTCACTAAAACAAGCTATATCTCTACAGTTTACTCAAATGGGAGTCACAAATGGTAATGGCCTGTTAGAACAGACAGAGCTATGAGCCCGTTACATGTTTTTGTCCATATGGATTAGTATAACTATACAGGTCAAAGATGGCCACTAGAAATTCAGATAGGTAGAGGATTAACTCCAAAATAAGTCACATGACTTTGATCACACGAGTTCCCAAAAAGAGTACAAATAGAAGAAGGCTTGCACTAAACAAATTGATTCACTTCGCTTGAGGAAGTCCCTGCATAGGGGTGGAATGCGTGGCGCAGACAGATGAGTGTTTGAATTTTAAATGTCACATTTTTAAGGTCCATGCTGGTCAATATATTAATGATAATGTTTTTAATACAATAAAGCTATTTGCACTGAAATAGTTGGATTGTAAGTTTGGTTTTGCTAAGAAAGCTGTTTTTTATCAATTCTACAGTGGCAATAAGCAAAACGGTTTTTTTTTGTTTACATTGCAAAGGTTAGCCTTTAACCTTACAAAGCACTGGCTGTTAGTAGGGATTGTGCAACGCAGTAGAGGGAATCAGAGTGTATATATATATATATATATAATAAAAACCTATAAAATTCAATCAAAAGAAATGTTGTTAAAAGGATGTTATGGTTAAGTTGCACTAATAAAAACATGAAATTCAGTGAAAAACTCTATTAAAGGGACGTTATGTTTACAAGTAAAACCCCAAAAAACAAGAAATTTGACTTTTACGGTAAGCTAAGCAATCATAACTCATACCACCACTGTGCACTGCTAACATTAAAACCCAAGACTTCAAAGATGTCATCACAAATGTAATTTATGACATCACTGATGACATCACAGATAAGGCCACTTGTTTTTGTTCAACATATAGTCATAGGCAACCCTCTGCGAGAAAGGGCACCGCAAAAATGACCTGTTCTTTGGGAAGGTACCCCCTCGAGAGTCCGCAGCCACACTTTAGCTCACTATACCTTTCACAGAAAGGAAATATCCATTTGCATATCATATATGGCCCGCCCACATTTGTTCACTGATACATCTGGGTCAGCTGGTTTTGTTCACTGGCAGAATATTAAAATTGAAAAGGTGCTATACATCTGGACGTTCTCCTTGTCTTATGTTCTTAAAGTACTTTCCGTATGGTTTAGTATGTGCATATGGTGCACATACATGGGGCAATATGCCGCCTTCAAAACACAATTCATTTGTATACATGAAGATGAACATGTATATTATTGACATTTTCTGGTGATGGTGTGTCATTCTTACATACTTTATTTCCCCTGTATATGCCTCTGATTTGTATGCATCTTGAGCCATTATATGCATTGTTTGTACTAACACAAGTGTGTAATAAGTCTTGAGTTGTTAATTTTTAACATTATTGTAAAACTATGATAAGGTAGCATTCATTATTTTCCTATTGGAAATTACCAGATTACAAATATTGTACTTGTTTGGTGCATGCTGCAGCCAATGTGTATGCATAATTATGTTCCTGTATTAACGACTACACTTCAATATAATATTTTGTTTAGATGAGTACATTCTTTAATACATGAAGTACTTGATGATAGGTCTCCTAATCACCTATAACATGTTGCTACCAACATTGTGAACAAAAAACCGTGTAGGATCTTTTTTGACAACTAATTTAATATGTGATGTCATCAGTGATGTCATACATGACAGGTATGATGTCATCTGTGATGTACTGGGTGTGTTAGCAGTGCACGTGGTGGCATGAGCTATGGTTGCCTGTCTTACTGTAACTGGCACATTTTGTCTGTTTTTTTTTCTTTTTGATTTTCCATGTAACCATAATATCCTTTTAACAAAGTGGTTTCAATACTTCCACCACACAGGCTACACCTAAGGGGCACAAGATCCCACCAGCTACCTTGAAAGCTATAAAAGAGTATGTTGATCCATATCTGTCAAAGACAACTGTGGTCTATATATACAACAACCTACCACTCCACAGGGGGTAACAGTTTTGAAGTGCTTATGAGGGTGCAATCAAGGAGCATGAGAAACACTACCCCCTACCTGAGATTTAATGCACGCCTATCATCTTCCTCTGTTCACCTGCCCCTCCATAGCTATGTTTGCTGCCCATTCCCTTACTTATCTCCCCATTTTACTTCCTGGCCTCTCCTGCAAAAAATAAAATAAAAAAAACATTATTTTTTTTAAAAACCACCAAAAAAGGAGCCTCATTTCACAGTTAAAAAATAGAAGTACAAAAAATATAAGCTTATATACTCCATCTACTTTACATTGTTCAGTAAAGTAGTTAGACTCAATAAGATTCTCCAACATTCCCATTAGCATTTTTGACTATGCTAATTTAAATAATGAACACTAGTGTAGTAGAGAAAAAGAACAAAACACAGACAATCATTTTATGTCCCAAATACTTTTCTCTAGCATACAATAAGACCATAATCCATGGCCCTTTAAGACTATCTGTGGTCTCTGCAGATCACTCTCTAGGCCATCTGTTATTAAAAAAAACAGATTGCATGTGCACACCATCACACAAGAAACTCATTCTACACTTTTTACTGTAATGTTTGTGCCACTCGTCATTGGTCCAGCGGCCATTACTACATGTGCTGGTGTAATCATTTGTTCCGGAGCTCTCCTAGTGCGAAGAGTCCCTGAGGGCTAACGCGAGGGTCGCATTCGCAGCCCCTTGCTCCAACCCAAAGCAGTGTCCAAATATGCAGAGGTAATATAATAAACCAATGTCGAACGTGCTAATTCACCCTGTGCACAATTTTACAGTCCCGTTTCTTTATCGAGATGTGTCTCCTCCACTATACTTGCCGAAAGCAGGCTCTTATTCAATAATTTTTGCCCCGTGTTATAGACAATATCACCCTGCCAAAGAGTCTTTTACTAGCAATGTTCGTGCCACTCCCTCATTGCCTGCTTTGAAACCATCACACATATATTCAGAAATTGGTTAAAAACATTCTACAGATAACCCTATCATCATATTAAATTCCAGACACAAATTGCCACTTAGAAATGCTGTACAAATCTTTTTCCATATGCATTTCCCTTGCTTATACAAGAACATTGTACACACTGATGTTATAAATGCACATATGCATTGGGCAGTAAAAGAAGTGCATGGATGGAAGGCGGAAGGAAAGTACCAAGTCATGCCAAAGTAGGAGGCCACTAACTTCATGCTGGGGAAAAGGAGTCCCAAGGGTGTGATACAAAGCCGTCAGGCGGAAAACCCGCAGGCGCGGTAGAGAATGGTGCAGGGGTGTACTGGTGTCGACTAGATCGGGTCTGCAACCTGTGAGGTTTATGAGGGACCAAGCCACCAGTGTCAGTGGCAGTGGTCTGAGTTAGCAAGAAAGGGATTAAGTAAAACCGGAACACAAACACACCATTTTGAGAAGTTTTCAGAACTTAAGGAAGTCCAGCTCAAGTATAAAAAAAGCAGTAAGGCTGTTCTAACGAGAGTCACTGGCTGAAGACTGAGACATGCCTTCTGCTCTCTGTTTCAAAAAGCATTTAACTAGTATTGGAGTTGTAGCACCGGAGCTCTGAAACAGTGCAGTATTTAGGGAAACAAAGTTGGACACATTATTGTCCTTGCAATCAGCAGGACCCAATGTACACATGTTTGGGCTACAGCAATACCATCCCTGGGCTTCAGGACAAGTATTTGTCTTGCAGCCCTATTCTAGATTAACCAAAAGGGGTATAGACAACAAATGGGCAGGTTAAGGAAGAGGCTGTTGCAGTGGTCCAGCCAACACAGTAGCAGGGCTCAATAGATGTTGAGCTTCTGGGGAAGGTAAGGAATGGTACAATGCATGTAACAAGGGCAAGCTCGAACCATAGGCTTTCTTTACAAATGTAAGGAGTTAATGAGAGAAACAATTTAAACATAACTCTAAGGTTTTTGGCCTGACAGAATGTTAAAAGTAGACGGACCAATTACATACAATACACCTTCAAATAACAAAACTCACGCAGAAGGCTCGCCATCCATATAATGTCAGCGGGCAGTAAGAGGTGACCACTGACCACATAGAAAACAGCTCCATATTATCTTCATTCCACTCCACTATCCTTTCCATACCCTCATTCAGCCATCAAATAACCCCAAAGGTTTTTTCCAAATTGTTCATTCTCAGCTCTGTCTGCGGACTACAGTAGAGTCCACTGACTGGGCGGCACCCGCACCCACCTTTTTCACCTAGAAAAACAGCTCCATTTCATATTTATTCCACCCCCACTACATTCCATCCCCTCTTTCTCCCACCAAATATCCCCAAATGTGTTTTCCAGATTTTTTCCCCACTGTGCTATCTGTGGCCACAGTCGGCTGTCAGCGGATCCAACATGGTGACCGTTTCCAAAAATATGATTCACCTCACACTTTTTACCATGCAATCAGCAGGCGCGTTCGATGTCTGCGAACCTCATGCCAGAATGGGGAAGTGAGTCCACGCACCGGACCCAAATATCACACATTTATTTGGACCTACTTTCTGCCCATTTTAAAAAATAAGTACTGACGGATTTACATCAAATTTACAAAATCACAGTTTTGGGACCAAGCAGCCACACCTGCGGCAAATTTGGTGAAAATCCGTCCAGCGATTTTGGCTGTAGGTGTGAGCACATTTATTTTCCATTGCTTAAATGAGGATTTCCACAAATTTTGGGACCACCCTTAAAACTTTGCCCCCCTGTAAAACTTTTTTACATGATTTTCAGAAAAAAATATTGACAAGTTGTAAAAACATTTTGCATACGATGCATTCGTAATGACCATGTCTTCAAGATACACACATTGTATTGTACACAATGTACCACATTGTTTTGGAGGTAAACATGCCACATTTTATTACAGAGAAATCAAAGATTGTGACAGGGACCGCACGTGTTTTGCATCCACCATAATTAGTTACCATGATCTTGACACTAGCAGCCCTTCTGGCTCACCAGCTGCTTGTTTGGCCTACTAGCTGTCTGAGTTGTTCCATGGTTAATTGCAGAATCCAAATGTCATTGTCCAGCCAGACAGTCCAACACCCAAGCCTGGGCTACATTTCCATACAAGGAACAACCCGATTGGCCACCGCCACTGCCCCCATCTTCTTGGCCTCTTGGATGAGAGTGAACCCCACCACCCATAACCCGATTGGCAAAATCATAGCTCATTTAGTTCAACATTTGGTCATGGTCCGAACATTTTCATAACCCACTGTGAAGGTCCCAATCAACAGTGCCAAAATGCAACAAGAGAATAACACACAGTATAAGTACACCCATGCATTCAGAACATCATTGCAACCTGAGTGATCCCTAGATAATGGCTAAATCAAGACTGCTAATTTAAAGGGTTGGGTGGATGGGCAAATTTTTTCTGTATGGGGTGACACACCACCTGCAGGTAAGGGATGACACTCACCTTCTGCCGCCACGCCCCCTCCCATTGTTCATCTGGACGTTCTCGTACTGGGGAAAAAAGGCACTGCCATGTCCCACGAGGCAGCCCCTAATGTCGCTGCTCATGTAGGGCCATGGCGGTGCCTCCATTTTCAGGCCCTAGGATATACAGGTGGGTTTCCGTGTTGCATAATCATAGCTGCAGCACCTGAGGCATTTAGGAGTTGATGTTATCATGACCTACTGGTTGTTTTCTCTGCTTCCCTTCTAGTAGTGTGATGTATGGATGATACAGTCATGTATGCTGTGTCGAAGCCTGAGGAGGAGAGGGTCTAACCCCATTATACCCACCTCCAACATCCGAGGAACCCCTTCCTAGATCTCATACTGGGATTTGGTATTGTTTATTGATTGCTTTGAACATGAGCAGCTTCAATGTGACAACTATTTTTTTTAATTCAATTATTATTTAAATTCATTATGAACTTTACACATTAAACCATAAAACATTGAATATTACCAATGTATTAAAATGAATAATCATAAAATCCATAAAATATGTATCAATTACTTACATCACTTTACTAATGATCATTACACTTAATCTATAAAATCATGGTTCACTTCGTATGATTATAACATTTGATTCAATATAAAATTAGTGTAATTTCCATTTTCCATCATACAGCTCATATCATCTCCTTTATACAAATGTTGTACTACATCAATGCAGTCTCCTTGATAAGGTATTTGACCTACTGGAATACTTTTTAAAGTGCATTGTGGCATTTTTTTAATGCGAGTTTAAACAATACTTCCAAAATGCAATCTCTCATATTCTGTCGTAATGATGGAAACAACTTCCAAAAGTGCACATATACAGTGGTCCTTTTTCTTTACACTCTGTCATTTGCAGTTTCCATTTTTTCAGGTATTGTACGTATACCACAATATCTATCTTCATTCGGTATTCCAATCTCAGGACCTATCACCCTCAACGCTGGTAATCTATGCATTCGTAATAACAGCAAACGTCTGCATGATGACTGCGCTGGTGACAACATTACATATCTATGTGGGGTCTTAAATTTCTTTCTGACTCTCTCTATCTCATTATAGCACTTCAATTTGGCAATGTGGGTATGGTTTGTCGCTGCAATCCCAGCTTTCAGGTTTATTCACAAAAGCCTTTTTTAGCGTTTAATATACCCATTCCCAGTTCGGCCTCCATTCAATTAATTCAAAAGTGATCTTACTCAGTTACGTGAACTTATTGGCTTCCTTAGTGGCTTCACCCAACACATCTAGCAGAGGTCATTTGAGCTTAGTTCTGGATATTATGAATATAAGGCATCTCCTCTTAATCACCAAAGATATCAGACCCAGCTCCAGTCTTAATAGCTCAATCGAAACTGAGGGGCCAGGTTAGCTCCTTTATAGCCAGTGCCTCAACGCCATGTAACATCATGGGGCAAAAACATTGCTTATCATTTTTATAATTCTTCTTTTATAACAAGCTTAATACCGGAGACCAGTTTCTAAGTGTGAGACCGGGATTCAAAACTGTGTTGCTAAGCATTGTCTTACTTCCAAGACAAACACATTGCCGCTGAGCTATCCTCTCGGCCTAAATATAAGTACAGCAATAATATTCCTGCAAAGATATGACCTGGTGTTTCACCAGCAATTTGGCTATGAGCGAGGTAAGTGGAATTGCCTTCGTACGCTTCGCTGCAATAATCTCATAGTAATCACCTTTAAATCTTAACTCAATCACCAGATATTTAGAACTGTTCACGTATTCTATACAGTTTCCAAGGATAACAAGTCTGTGTTTGCTGACGTTTCTGCTGATATACTGCATCAACTTGGTTTTATCAAAATTGATGACCAACCAATTATTTCCTCCGTACTATATAGTTCTCCTAATACTGGCAAATGTGCGGTCGAAGATAATCAAATCGTCTGCATATGATAGTCAAATGACCTTGCTGTGATTTACTCTTGGGGACAGTGGTCAACCTTACTTAAAACGGCCGGCAAGTCTGCCAGCTAGATATTAAACAGCAGGGGAGCCAGCATGCAGTCATGCTTAACACTTGTACTGGTGGCTATTGGCACACTGACGGCCCCTCTGCTATCCATCCTGACGTCGACACTTGTGTTTTCGTTAAGCTCCCAAATTGCACTCAGCAAGATCTTGGGGCATCCAAAATGCTCCAGCTTGCTCCATACCTTTTCTTTATCGATTAGGTCAAACGCAGCTCAGAAGTCTTCCAACATTGCCTAAAGAGAATTACTGCCTTTTGGATGTGCTAGTACAATCATCTCATCCAGGACTCTCAAATTGTGAGTCACCCGAAAGCTAAGTTTTAATGCTGTTTGTAATCTTTCCAGCAGCTCTGCAGATTGTGCCACTTTTGCAGCTCATCTAATAAGAAGGAGGCGGATATTTGGCCCGTAACGTCAAGCCTTGATAATAGCCTGAAATGTAAGGGTTCCGTTCATTTACCTTTTATGAAAATGTAGACCAACAAAGATCTACTCCATGACAAGGGAATTACTTATTTCTTTCACACAGACGATGCAGTACAAAATCGGGAATACTGTAGCCCAGGTTTCAGGATTTTAATACTAAATTTGCAGGTCCGTTTGGGCCATGCACACGTGAGCCTTTCAGCATGGCAATCGTCCTTAAAATTCCTTCCCTATCCATCCTTCCTCCACCTGATTTTCCATTACTGTGCTGCCTTTAGGATGTGCAAAATTCTGGCTGATGTCATCAGACCACTGCTGGGAACTGATTGAATTTGCAATCAGTTTTCCTTTGCTGATATGGCACTTCCCAGCAGCCTCCATATTTTCCTACGATCCATAGTTAAGACCAATGTGATTAGTTGCCACCACTTTATCCATCTTCTGCAATTATTCTTAATTTTTGGAGGAATTGATTTTAGAGCTGGATTTGGAACTTATTTTCTTGACAGAAACATGGTTTACAGATGAGTCTCAAACCATGTTCCACAAGCTTGTACCTGAGAATTATATTATTCAAGGGATTAACAGAGAGGAAAGGAGAGGAAGGGGTATAGCCATAATCTATAAAGCATCTATGAATATCTCACACATGGAAACATTAGATTGGAATGACAATCTACAATTTGGAGAATTCTCAATTCTAATATCTCACACTAGGGCTATAAAAGTGGTTTTGGGCTACAGACCACCAGGGTCAATGGGAGATTTCCTAGACAAACTAGATGCTTATCTCACCCTAACAAGAAGCAAATATAAAGAGCTCCTGTGTGTGGGGGACTGGAACATCTGGATGGATAATGATGTACATCCTAACTCTGTTGCCTTAAAAGAGATTCTGGATAATCATAGTTTAGAGATTATCACCAAAGAGTCCTCACATAAGAAGGGACACTGCTTAGATTTGCTAGCAGGAAGGGGAATGCGATTCAATTCCTTAAATCTTTGCCACTCTTGTGGTCAGACCACTATGTAGAAGTATGCAAATTAGGGGGAAGGGAATTACTTGAGGGGAGAGGACGGGAAACTACTCCAGTATGGAGCAGAAAGTTAGAGGATCTGGATAAGATCCCAGGAGAGGAAGTAGAATCAAGGTTGGAAAGGCTTGATGTTGAGCTCCACTGCAAAGAGTTTTTCAAGAAGGGGACAGAGATTTTGGAGGAGATCTGTGAAAAATATGCACCTCTAAAACTGAAAGTGATAAAATAATTTAAATCATGGTTTGGACCTGCATTAATTCTTATGCGTAAACAGTTATGCCAGGCAAACAAAAGGCGGAGGGTTCCCAAACAGAATAGAGATGCAGTGAGAGTGAAAATCCTGTCCAAGGAATACAAACTATCTCTCTTCACAGCAAAAGTTCCTCCAAAGACAAATTAAACTGTCAGGAAACCAAGCCAGAGCACTATTTGATGTAATAGCAAAGTTCAGGGATCCAAAGTGTATGGCAGCCCCTACTATCGCTTTCCAGGAACAGTCTAACAAATTTAACAAGTTTTTTGAAGAAAAAATCCTGGATATCCAGGAAAATATCTCCAAAGTGAAAATGGGAAAAAACTGGGAGGAACCCCCAGAAGAGTTAAAAGATCTAAGGGGGGAAGCAGAGAGCTTCTACTTTAAACGTGTTGATAAGGAAACGGTGCTAACCCAGATACTCCAACTGAAACCTACCAAGGATCTGGCATTCCCTATACCGGTGTGTACAGCCATTCGGTTAGCTGCAAATCTTGCGCCATTCTTAACAAAGTTTATAAACAAATCTTTAATGGAGGGTTATGTTCCAAATACCCTCAAGGGAGCACTGGTAAAACCTCTATTGAAAAAGCCAAATTTAGATCCAACTGTCTTTAAAAATTACCGCCCAGTAGCTAACTTATGTTGGCCGACTAAGATCTTGGAAAAACTGGTCTGCGGCCTATTTCAGGACTTTGTGGATAATAAGAGTATCATGGATGAATGTCAGTCGGGGTTCCGGCCTAATCATGGAACCGAAACTTCTTTATTAGCAGTTCAGGACAATCTACTGGAAGCCGAGGATAGAGGTAGATCGTCAATCATGTTAATGCTGGATCTATCCAGTGCATTCGACACAATCAACCATAACATCATTCTCCAATGGATCGCGATGGAGGGAAGAGCCTCAGAAGTAGTGGTAAAATGGTTCAGCTCATTTCTGAAGGATAGGACTCAGCGGGTAACACTGGGAGGGTTTCTATCAGAACTGTTATGGCTAAAATGTGGAGTCCCACAGGGGTCAGCACTGTCACCATTGATCTTCAATCTATACACCCGCCCACTATTTGACATCTTACGGAAGTACGGATTGAGATTCCATTCGTATGCTGATGACACCCAGATTTATGTGGACACAGAGAACATGGAGGAGGCCTTTCAAAAAATTGATCAGTGCATGCAGGAAATTAAAAAATGGATGGCATGCAATCAGCTGCAGCTTAATGCGGCCAAAACAGAGGTAATCCTATTTAGTGCAGGAAGTAAGCTGAGGGCTGAAAAACAAGAGATAGCCCCACGGGTCCTAGGAGAAGATATTCAGTTCTCAAAGAAAGTAAAGAATCTGGGATGTATATGGCAGGAAAACCTGGGCCCAGGTAGGCGCCAAAGTGAAGGCCGTATATTATTCACTACGCATCCTTAGGAATGTGCTTCCATATGCGGCAGCGGAAGACCGTGCAGTGGCGTTAACTAACTCCCATCTCGATTACTGTAACAGTTTATTGACAGGGACTCCCACCAAACAGATGATGAGACTTCAAAGGACACAGAATGCAGAGGTTAGGTTGATAGCCCATTTGGGCAAAAGAGATCATGTGTCGCCCTCACGGAGATCTCTTCACTGGCTGATGGTGGAGGATCAGGTCAATTTTAAGATGTCCTGTCTGATGCACAAGTCCTATTATGACAATGCACCAAAATATCTCAGTGCTAAGATTCACCATCTTGAGCCATCTAGAGATCTTAGATCGGGAGATAAAATTCTAATGTTCATACCTCGGACTAAGCAGGTCTCAAAGGGGGATAGGAGGTTTTCGGCCTTTGGCCCAAAGGTATGGACTCATCTACCACTTACCATCCGTTCATGCTCATCGCTGGAAAAGCTTTAAAAAGGCATTAAAAACCTTCCTCTTTAAGTAAACCTAAAGAAATCAATACGCCAGCCGCTACATTCTGAATATTCTGAATATTCTGGTCATTTTGATCGATACAAACTGAGTAATCATCGGCCCCGAATGCAGTTTATTCTGCCTGGTGCGCATTAGAAATCCTCAAAATCAAAATCAAAATACTCAGCCTTTTATGGATACCAAGAAAGCTGGCTTCCACTACCAGTGCATTAGGGTCATCACTTGATTTTTCTATAATTAAGCTTTCATAGAATTCTTTACCCCAATTATCAAACCCCCATAGGTTCGTCCCCTGTTCCCCTTTTTAGCTAATTTCTGAAAGATTTGATATCCGGCCATGCACAGGGCAGTTGTTAGCCAACTTTCCCAAATTAAGAAAATATTGTTGTTTTAGAGCATTCCCAGCAATCCAGACTTGTGAAGTAGATACGCGTTCCATGAGGCTAGTGAACATGTTCAGGCTTCATCTGGTCCCTTGGTTGTAACAGCATCTAGCAACCATTTTATAATCCCTCTAAAATCACCATGTGCCACCTCACTGCAGCCCTTTAAGTCAGGCGATCCGCTTATGTCTTTACACAGTCCATAAAATTGTGGATTTTCAGGTTGTCCTCCATAGTTTGTGTTCCTTCTTCCGCATCAATTTCGTATCTGAGCTCTAACAACTTCCTTCAATACACACTATTCACAGAAGCTGTTTCAGCCATTGTCCAATCAATCCGTGACAGATTAGGGTTGGAACAATCTAAAGTCTGATTCAAGGACATGCAATGACAAAAGAAGACTTCAATAGGCCAGAGCTATTTAAATGCTCCTGACATCACTTTGAGTCAGCCACTTTATTGTAAAAGAGGTGAGATGTTTTGTTGAATCTGTGGTTTTAAAGCCTGAATCTGCCACGATCTTAGTTCCCTTTTTCAGGGTTACTGCTGATTCCTGGTTTTCCTGCATCACCAGTACCAGTTATATGCATTTATTTATTTATTTGTTATTTGCTTATTAGGCCTTATGCAGCAAGCACAATAATGTTTCAAAGCAGGTTATCTTGGATTATTCCACTACTATCTGTTTATGCATCCTGGTGAACGCTGGTGTTCAGTGGTTTTCATCCTGTTGTGATATTGCTATTCTTGACAAGTCAATTTGTCAGGACACCTGATATTTCTCTACTTTCGATTTGCTCTCTTTCTGGCCTTTTTAGAGGGTCTATTGACAGGTTGCACACTATCCGAACGATCCTTGGTCATATTTTCGTGCCCCCTTAATAGTTGTTCAGCCCGATGGTCCTGCTGTCTCTACATTGGTCTCCCCTACTTCCTTCTCATGTGTATCATAGATGAGTCATGCGAATCCTCACCACTGACTGTATTTTCCCACGTCTCCATCATCAGCAATATTTTGCTGATTGTTAGGGGCCGTGTAAAGGACCTCTTCATGGACTCGTCCACATAATTTGAGTAGGACTTTGTTACACCCTTAGCTGGGCCTCCCCATGTGCCCCGTACAAACAACCCAGGAGCCGCATATCTGCATGACCTTTTCTTTATTCCTCTTTACACGTACTGCCTTCCCTTACTCTCTGTCCCTCTCCTTCCTCCCCCTTTCCGTTCCCTCCCCTTGGCCCAGGTCCTTCCTTCTTAAAGGGGCTCATCCTGTTTCCCTGGTAACAGACTTTCATTCTGAACTGCATTGATTTCATCATATCTTGCAGTTTGTTTCGGGGGTCGGGGGTGTCACTACTGACAACAGCGTTACTAGATTCATTACTCCCATTTTTTTCTACTCACAGTTGGAAGTTTATTGGCGGACCCCTCGAGTTTTCCCCCTCAGCTGTTATTCACATGTATTGTATCCGAGCAGATGCCCTCAGCAGTACTCTTATTGATTTAATTCCCAATATTCTTCTGCAGAGAGCTGAAGAGTTCCAGCAAAGAGTGGTTATCTATTGCTACAATGGAGGCATCTTCTAGCTCTATAATGTTGTGAGCCTCTAGACCATTGCTCTATGCTCCCTCCACCAGTACCAGCAGCAGCAGCGGCCTCGTTTCCTTTTCTTCTTCTCAATTATCGGAGGCGTGGGCGGACCCACGCAGGCGCTTCCCCATCCTAAAGGATGATGTGCACCAGACCCACCAATCAATACTTAGCACACATAAACTCACAACTCCTCCCACCGCCCCTGCCTCCTTCTCTGTAGCTGGGAAGTACAATGCGTTCTTTCTATATCCGTTCTTTTTATCAGTCTGTGTAGTTTTCGCAGGTGAACTAGTGGTGGGTCTATATGGATCAATCACGCGCATAGAAGAGAGCGCTTTCGAGCTACCCTTTGCTGCAGTCTTATTTCTACTATATAGAACGTAATCTCACAGATTGTAAATGTTATATCTCAAGCACGATTGCAATTTTCAATGCGGGGATGCAAATACGGAGCAGCTTTAGCAAAAGATTCTGTTTGTCAGCATGTTCTAAGTGGCAATAGTTATTACTCACAGTTAGTTTCCTGATGTCTGGAGTCACAGTCCAACAGCTGAACAGCAGACTGTAGGACTGCCACTTAAGTGTCCACTTGCATGGACAGCTATGTCGGCAAATGAACGGAAGTGCAGCAACTGGCAAGCATAAGCAAACAGGCGAACAAGGGCATGGGAAGGCAGGCCGTGAAAGCAGAACAATGCACAGTGACTTGCAGCAGATCTGCCTCCCTGCCTCCGTCCCTAGAAGAACAGACGTCACCACCTGTGCTCACGTGAAAGCGGGCAGCTTTTTCACCACACAGAACGAATGTATACTGTCCACCGAGGAACTGAATTTTCCACGAACTTCCAATCAGGTGGGAATACTGTAGGCTGCTTAAACGGTAACAGATGCAGGGCAATTAGTCAAGTTATTCAGAACTATAGTAAACTCTTCTGGAAGTAAATGCAACTGCATAATAATAACAACTGTTTAAATGGCCCACTCCGTGGTGTTATTATTACCCACCTACATTTCTACTTAAGTTGTCAACTTCGGTAAAAGGAAGCGTTAACCCCCCGAGAGTCAACCCCCCTTTTTTCTGTGCACGAGCTTCCATGTCACCAGGTGATTGGACGCCCCAGCACATTTTATTTTTCATGCAGACGTGTTTGTAAGAAAATGATCCTGCTCCTGAAATTATACATTGCTGAAGGGAGGGTGTTGGAATCGAGAACAAGCAGATGTCAAGCCCCCCGCTCCTTCTAGATCACTCTATGCCAGATTTGCAAAGCGTTTTTCAATAGGATTTTCGAACTAATAACAAGATTTATTTATTTTTTTAAATCAGGACCTCTGTTGTGTCTTGTCGATTTGTGCCATATTGTTTGGCACACTTCGGTCATGAGAGCATGTGCAATGTCCTATATAGTAGGTGTGTATTTATCCACCAGGTAGATAACTCACAAGTTAAGTGCTCACCTTAAATATAGGGTCTGTCAGAACTTTGTAACCCTTGCACACCTGTTTTAGCTAATCAAACTTCCGAGGTTGTTAAATAGAGTACTATTACTGCATTATTATTCTTTTTTTATTCACCCTTCCTTTCCTTTTTGCGTGTAATTTTCAGCCCAGTTATTTTGTTGTTTTCTGACTTTACAATGTGAAACAATAAAAAATAATATTGTAAGTAGTGTTAACTCCTTGACAGTAACTTGCTAAAACATTTCATGAACTTAGATTTCTTTTTTTTTTTTTTTTAAACACAATAAGAAAATTGCTTCACCAAGCAATACTCAATTGTGAAACTTTTACTCTCCCTCTAAGGGATCTATCTCCTTCAGAACCACCCAAACACCAATCAATTACACTTTAGGGTCTGTTGTTTGCGTCTGTTAAACCATTCAAATATCAGCTACTCAACTTCTCACTCACTGATTTGAAATAACTTGACTTTACTGAGCCAAGCTGAGCTCACCCAAGGTGTGATCCTCAAGTAGGTGGTTATGTGTAAAGCTCCTTGTGATAGCGCTAGGGGGTGAAAAAGAGGAGGGTACAATCCCCTGGTCCATGCCTTGACGCACACCCAAGTCCTCAAACTGGGTGCCATTGATTTTTCTTTAGGAAATACAAGGAGACTTGTTGAAAAAAGTGTATAGAGCAAGGAGCTACAGCTGCATGTGGTTGCATGCCAATAATGTTGTGTACCCAGCTAAGCCCCACATATTCCCTCCTCATCTGCTGCGCTCGAAAAGTAGAAATGACTTGGGTTGAACAGCATATAAAGATAAGTAAAGTGACTGAATTTTAAGAAATGTATGTATGAGTGTGTGTGGTGCATGTGTATGAAGTGGGACTGCAGGCATATTGTGTGGGATATATAGTATTTAAAGGATTTTCTGTTAAAATGCCATCATATATTGTGGCTACAGTATAAAGTTAGTACTTTACAGTTGGAATTCTGACATGCATTGTGGGCAAAGCTGTATTAAACTGATATACAATTCCATTGCTGACATACTTTGTGGGCGCAGATTCATTAAAGTGATTTACAGTGACAATGCAAAGAAATATTGTCGGTGCTGCGTTATCTAAGTGACCAAAAGTGGGAGTGCTGGCATAAACGGTGGGCATAGCATTACATAAGGGTTTTATAGTGGTAATGTTAGCATGTATTGTGGCCACAGCATCGTGAAACTGTTGCAAATTGTCCTTGTGTTCGGTTGGTAACATGACCTTTCCTGATTTTGTATGTTTTTGCCTAGAGAAAAGACTGTACATTCCATGGCTTGTTGCACCATTTTTCTTAAATAAAATTGCACCATTTTTTAAAATTATTTTAAAAATGTTACTTCAAACCCTCCTACATTGTCCTCGGTCCCAAAACGGGAGGAATATCCATTTGCATATCAGCCTTTGTCCTGTCCATTTGAGCAGTCTAGCACTGAAATGCTAGGCAATCCTCTTTTGAACAAGAGTACTACCAGCATCCCCAGCTACATGTTTCAGCCTAGTCGGGCCTCATCAGTGAGATGGAGCTGTGCAACTCTGAGCACAGTGAGCAAGGGGTCCACATCTGTATTACTCTAGGTAACTTAGGGTGACCAACCCTAAATTCCTTAAACATAGAAAAAGAGGTATGGGTGCCCCTCTGCGAGAACAAACACGGCTTAATGACTTGTTTTATGGGAAGGTGCCCACTCGAGAGTCTGCAGCCACATTTTAGCCCACCGTACCTTTCACAAAGGGGGAATATCCATTTGCATATCAGCCTTTGTCCTGCCCATTTGAGCAGTCTAGCACTGAAATGCTAGGCAATCCTCTTTTGAACAAGTGTACTAACAGTAACCCCAGACACGTGTTTCGGCCTAGTCAGGCCTCATCAGTGAGATGGAGCTGTGCAACTCTGAGCACAGTGAGCAAGCGGTCCACATCTGTATTACCCTAGGTAACTTAGGGTGACCAACCCTAAGTTCCTTAAACATAGAAAAAGAGGTATGGGTGCCCCTCTGCGAGAAAAAACACTGCTTAATGACTTAAAACACGGCCTAGTCAGGCCTCATCAGTCTGGTGGAACTGCACCTCTCTGAGCACAGTAAGCAAGGCGTCCATCCCTGGACTACCCTAGGTAATTCAGGGTGACCAACTCTAAGTTCCTTAAAGACAGAAAAAGAAGTAGGGGCGCGCCTCTGCGAGAATTAACACAGCTTAATGACCTGTTCTATAGGAAGGTGACCACTCGTGGTGCATATGACTATTTTTTGATTGGTTAAGGGACTTAGGTTTAGTTATCCTAAGTTTCCTAGGGTCATCCAGACGTGGACCACTTGCTCACTGTGTTCAGAGAGGCACAGCTCTACCTCACAGATGAGGCCCAACAAGGCTGAAACATGTGTCTGGGGTTACTGTTGGTACTCTTGTTCAGAAGAGTATTGCCATAGCATTTCAGTGCTGGACTTCCCATGTTGGCGGGGCAACAACTGATATGCAAATGGTTATTTCCCTTCTGTGAAAGGTATAGTGAGCTAAACTGTGGATGCAGACTCTCAAGTAAGTTCTTTATCTGTGTTTGTTCTTCCAGAGGCACGCCTATGACTATTTTTATTATAATATTATAAATCAGTGAATTCATAACATAGATGGAACTCTGAACTCTTATAATGCTAGAGAAGTTAGTCGTGCAATAGGTGTCCATGAAGCGTCATACTGCTGAACATGCCTCGACGTGGACTATTGAGGTTATTTATTTAATTAGAGGGTCAATGGCTGCAAACTAAAGATGACAGAAAGGCCAGTAGGTCCGATGCAGGGTCATTTACATGCCAAGTGTTCATAATGTAGACTCTGATGCTACTAAAAGGAAAACCATTTAGTCAGGTAGGATTGCAATGTTATGAGCTCTGCACCTGGGAAAAAACACATAACATATCGACAAGAGGACTATGTGGGCAGAACGTGCAATACATGCTCCCAACACTAATGTATGCAAGGAACCTGGCCAGTGCATTATTTGAGCTGCAGGACAACTTGAAGGAAATATGCAGTCCACTTTTGTGAATAACATGATGCCAATTAAAAAAAATCAATTATTTGTTTAATTTTATTTGCATTACACTTTGCAACTTTGGCACGTGTTTTCTTTTTTTTAAAGATTACAATTTTGTGTCAGCTTCAAACAATGAGTTAATGTTGGTTTATATATTAATGAAACAGCCAGGCGCAAACCATCAGTCATTCAGATGCACTGCCCTCTGTGCATCCCAGGCAGCAAAGCTTCTGGCCGTTTGGTCTTTTCTATTTAAGGGTGTACTTTGTTTTCTTTGAACATATGCTTGCAGGAAAAGATCATTCATCTTATATCCAATGTTTAAATCACCATGTCATTTAAATGAATTGCCATAAGATTTCAATATCGCCTACATCCCTTAAAGGTTTGGCCAAAACCAAATCGCCCAAATACTGTGACTTGTCAGGTGATTTGGGAACATGATAAATGTATTCACTTATCCACTGCTATAGGACCTTTTCATTACGTATATGACCACAAATCTGTTACTGATAATGACCACTCTTAGGTGTTCTACCACATGTTTGTGGCGTTTTTCTATGTGTAATATTGGGATAGAATCACTAAAAAAATAAGGAGCTATTTCAGCTACACAGCATGAGAACTCCCCATAATATCACAGCTATTGGGTCATAGATTGGCAATAGCTTTCCATAAGACTGCATTCATAATATATGAGAGCATTAATTCCACCATGTGCATGGGACAAAGATGGAATTTGCAGGCACCATCCTATGCCTTAGCTTACCCACAAATCACATAATGCCACTGGGGGTTGATGTATCTCACCGTCCGACTCCAGTCTTAGTACTGGGTGGCCATCCTTTTTGGCGAAAACTTATTATAGTAACAATATATTTTCACGTGTCTATTAGCGGTTTAGGCGAGAAATGAACCTGTTTAGCTTTGTCCTTACTAGAGAGCGAGACACAGTCATTTTAATATTGCCAACATCCGTATCAACTTTACGTACATACAAATGAGCATTGGGGACAACCTTCTGGACTCGATAGTGTAGAGAACTGCCTATGCTATTAATTCCCTCTGCCCTTACATGTCGCATCATCCCCCTTTGCTGCTTACATTTGCCTTAACTGAGAAAGTGCTAGCCTGAAGTTGGATGTGCCAAAGACATATCCCTTGCCTCTAGAAGTCACCTGCTTCTAACAATCATAACTTTACTGACCGCTACCACCTCTTGCTGGCTAAGGCCATGTCTTTTTGAGGACGAATACCCACTTGGATGAGTCACCATTAATGTCTGAGATTATGCTTCTGCTGTCAGTGCTTTTTTCTGACTTCACCATCACTCAAAGCAACTTCTAGTGGAACATGGCTCCTTCTGCTTACTGGTGGCAGTGTTGCAGGTCATGAACAATCTATCAGCAGTAATGTTGATTTTTGCAGTAACTGCACCTGATTGATGAGACTATTAAAACAAAAAAAGTTGAAGTGTTTCGGTAGCTGAATGCACCTGTCATGTCCAGCTACAGATCGTCCACAAGGTAAGTGATATCTTGTCTGTACCTGCTTCGACCTCTGTAGGCCCACCAGCAAAACTGTTCATGACACATTTGAAAGAAATATTGGGGATACGCCACTGCCTGCGACTCTCTTTTCACTACACATTTCCCCAAAGTCACATTTGTTTCATTTGTTTATCTATAATGGGCACACATTAGAAGTCTTTCTAATCTCATGTTTACATTTCTATAATATCCCCATTTTGAATCTGCTTGAAAAATCCTACTCCATCCAAAGTAGTGTAGAAGATAAGCATTCTAATTATTCACTTTGTGGTAGAGATACTTTGCAAGAGCTAATTGTGATCTGTGGTCATTTGTGGAAGATCAGGGTGTAAACGGTGACCCTCTTGCTTTCTTTTCTTCTAGGCCGCTCTTATTTAAATCAGCAGACTCCTTCATTTAGTAGATGGCTATCAATCTGCTAATGAGTTGGAGTTGAGCAATCTGACCTGTCTCTTATAAGTAGCTTTTATACACCTATACATTCAGATGTTCAGTTATGGGGTTTTACAAGGTTCTAGTAGCCTATTAAGAGAGGAAAAACATGTGCAATGTTACTGCATTAAACTCATGTGTAATGTCCACATGAATATACTGTTTAAGAATAATCTTCCTACTTTTGTACTTCCCAGTGCCACTATCGTGAAGATGCCTCGCTGCGCTGACAGACACCTGAAGTGCTCAGTACAAGAAGGCACTCGGTTTAAAACATGCTGTAAGGGATAAGAAGGAAGAGACCGACACACAGGTGGAATGCTTTTGGGCAAAGACTTTTTTCTATACCAAAAGAAAGAAGGATCCCTAGCTATCCCTAACTCTAAGAGGGGGTGTCCTGACACAACATAACACTAAGGAAATGTCAGAATGTCTGAAAATAAAGTCTCTACGATCCCGCGTCAAAATCCTAGTTCTATCCCTTACACCTATAGCCAAACTAAACTACATTTGTCTCTTCTGGGTCCAGAAGAATTACTCCCTTTTTCTAGATGGGTATGGTTCACAAAGTAGGGGAATGTCTACTTTCCCCTTACCTTTCTCAGGCTTTTCACAGCAGTTCAATATGGTTAGGGGAATGTCTCCCTTCCCCTGGACTTTCTCATGATCCCCTTGGAAGTTGATTGTGGTTGGGGACATGTCTCACTTCCCTAGGCCTTTCTCAGGCTTCTCTTGGCAGTTCAATGTGGTTGGGGGTATGTTTACCTTCCCCTGGCCTTTCTCAGGCTTCTCTTGGCAGTTGAATGTGGTTGGGGGAATGTCTCACTATCCGTGGCCTTTCTCAGGCTTTTCTTGACAATGCAATGTGGTTGGGGAATGTCTCCCTTCCTCTGGCCTTCCTCTGGCTTTTCTAGGAGGTTTCACAATGATGAGGGAAAGTCTCCCTTCCCCAGACTTCTTTTTACAGTTTGGAATATGGCCCTGGTGTACTCTCCTGCCAGGGATTGCCTAATGTGGTTGGGGGAGTGTATCCCTTCCTAAGGCCTTGTTTAGGCTTGCATACAAGAGCTCAGCTCACCACCCTGGTGTACTCTTCTGTCAGGGACTGCCTTCGGTCACAGATCCCTTCACAATGGGTTCTCACACATAGATACCAAACCCATTTTTATTGGCTTCTTGGCTTTTGGTCCCTCACCCCTTCACAATGGTTTCTCACATATAGGTGTCAGACCCCTTCATATTGGCTTCTTGTCTGTGGCCCCCGGACCCCTTCACAATGGTTTCTCTCAAGACCCAGAAGTCCCAGGGCAGCCCCTGTGCCTTCTCTCTGGGCTCCCGGTCATCCACCTCCTTCTTGGGTCTCTTTATGTCTTCCCACAGCTCTCCTTTGCTCTATCCTGTGTTTGCGCTCGGGTACTTGGCACTGCTTCACTACTGTGGAGGTGTGCAGTGCGTACCTGCTCAGCCTTGCAGTGTGACACTCCTGTGCCGGGCCATACTGCCGTGTCTGGTTCCAGCACTCCTGCCATCAGCAGAGCATTTAACGATGCCTGGAATTCCCTCGCCATGTCCTGTTCCACTGATACAGGCTCTACTCGGCCTGACATGGGAAATAACCTCTGCTCGTGGTGCGTCTGACTAGGGACTGACTATTGGTTTTTACACAAACTGTGCAATGATATCTAGCATGCTCAGACCAGTTCTCATGAGGACTCTTCAAAGTTCTGCATCTCCTCCTCGTCGGAGTGCTTGAGTCAGTCACATTGATGGTGTTGTTTGCTCTCTTCTTTGTCTCAGTTTGTTTAGTACTGTTAAGGAAAGAACTAAAATTAGCTAATTGATCATGCTTAACTGTGTTAACAACAGTAGATGTTACCTGTTTAGAGACAAGGATACAGCTGCAGTCTGTTTTATTAGATATAGCACAGATCTGCACTAGTCTTATAGCTTCGGGGTGGAGAGTACGGTAGCTCTATCATGGGACTAGAATCTTTACCCAGGGACAGATTTGGTTTGAGTGGTACCCTGTGGGGTTGTGGATCTGAGGGGTTTCCCCTGTGGAGAAGGGACAATCCCTAGGGATCTGTCACAATGTGTTTCTGAAATTGTAACAGGAGGGTTGGATGCCTGTATGCCAGGACCATTGAGAGGATGCTCATGGAATTCCTCATTTTCATTAATATGATATAGTTTGCAACAAATCTTAAATATATTCAATAAACATTCTGCACAATACCTCATCCAAATCATGATTACAGTTTGTAAAATCAGTATTAAAAGAACCATATGTAATGCATTCGATTAATCACATATACACAAGATATCAATCATCTATTATTTTTTTTAAATTGTGCAGATCCAGAGAAAAATTATCACACATCGTTGCAATCGACAAAATCATTGATACTTGATCTCCACATAAAACTGCTGTCCTGAAAGTCTCAGTTGATAACATTTGGATAGCTCTTTTAAATTGTCCCAGGAAATATAATTGTGCTGATGTATTGCCTCTGCAGTATATACACAGATGATTTTGCTTGTCAAAATAGCCAGGTTGCTTGTATAGCCTGCAAAGTCTATTGACTCTGCCTTATTTCAGACAACTACTCCTTCATACGTTTATAATTACTAAAACAGAAAATGCAAACAGAAATGTTTCTTATGTGTGTCCAGAACAGCACCAATATATTGTTAAACCATCAGACAAGATAAACCTTTAAATATTGTAAGTTAGGATGTGTGTTCTAAGTGGCCACAATTGCACTATCAATGCCAATAAAATGCTTGCTCTTTTCATTTAGGCTGTATTTGATTAACAAGAGCAAATCTATAGCCGACTGTAATCTATTTTCTACGATTCTGCATTGTCCAGAATCCAAAGCTGTTTTGAGAACCAATAGTAGCATATGTCCTACTGCCTCGACCTTGACCTACAGCCAGTTACTCTACTTAAATGAATAACCTCAGTAGTACACATTGAGGCATACTGTTAATATCCAATACCATCAATCTGTTCTTGGGTTAAACCAATGACGTTAGTAATGTTAAACCCAGCTATTTTTTTCAAGTTAAATGAACATTCAGTGTGGCAAGCCAAGGGCAGTATTCCAAATGCACCCCTCCCAACCATTTAACCATAGTCTGTATTGTCTAGTCTAGATTCAATATCAAAAAATCACTCCCGGTACAATCTTTTGCTTATCGGCCTTACTGAGAGGTGAAAGGAAACCCCATGCTACCTATCAAGCAATCTAAGGCCTACATTAACAGAAATACATTTGTTATTGTTTTAATGGACACCAAGAGGGGATTCTATACGTTTTAAATAGTGAGACCTATGTGATGAAATTCTCTTCTCACCTCAAAATTGCTATGCCCCTGTTTCCAAATAAAATTATTCTTAAGTGATATTTTGTTCTCACAAAGTTACTTACTGCTGGGTTGTCTTCAATCAAGGCCAAATTGTTATCTTCATTTATTTTGAAACAGAACCTAAAGTCCTCTGTAATCCAATTGGACTAAAGTGAAACAATGGTATATCATTGGGCCTATTTTCCTGGAGTCTTGAGTGTTAGTTTGTCTAATTTAGGTGAGTGGGCATTTTTCACAGCCACTGCTACATCTGCCAGATAAGTATTATAAAGAAATGGAGCCAATCCATTTCTTACAATAAGAGTATGAATGTTTGGTTACGTGGTTACTAATTGTAAGGAATTTTGACCCTAAAAGTAATGGCTTCAAATATATTCAGGAAGGCCTTTCTGAAAGAGCGAGAGAGGTGCCATTCACAAACGTATGCTTCCTATTGGATTGTTTATCGTGCTTGTTGCCTTGATGAAAAGCATGCCCCTGTAAAATATACAGTGTATATTTATTTATTTATTTATTTATTTATTTATTTATTTATTTGGATTTATAAAGCACCCAGCGGCCCGAAGGCATTGTGGCGCTGTTACAGAATATTCACTTGATGCATGTTATGAAACATTTGTTTCAAAAGCAATTATAGACATTCAATTACAGTGTTGAGAGTTGTTCTGAGGTTACAGAGGAGCAATGATGGAGGCAGTGCAGTATGGTCATGGTTTAATTAAACACCTTTGTTTTTAGTACTTTTCTGAAAGTTGTGAGGGATTCTTCATTTCTGAAACTGAGTGGAAGAGAGTTCCAAGCTTTGGGGGCTAGTACTTAAAAGCTGGTTCTGCCCACTTTAGCTCTGTTGAATGTTGGGACAGAGAGTCATTGTGAACATTGAACTCGTTTTGGTCTATGGGCAGGAGCCTGGTGTATTCTTTCAGCAACGTATGCTGGGGTGGTCTGGGCAAGGCCTCTGTGCTTGATTGTGAGGGCCTTGAAGGTTATACGCTCTTTGACCCGGAGCCACTTTTCTTGCCTGAGAGATGTGGTCTCTCCTAAGGATGCTGAGTGCAGCTCTAAGGGCATTGTTTTGTACAATTTGCAATTTGTTGAAGTTATTTGGTGCCCAGGAGTAGGATGTTGCAGTAATCCAATTTTGCGCCAATTGTGGCTCTTGCGATGTTGAGGCAGTTCTCTAGTGACAGGTAGGGTTTCACCACATTTATAATTTTTGAGGTGAGTGCTGCTGAAGATGATATGGCACTGACTTGCTTATCCATTGATAGGGTAGTGTCCAGGTAGACACCAAGGGTTTTCACTGCAGCAGAGTTTGCAATGACAGTGTTTTCAATGCTGAAGGAGCTGTATTTGTCGTCTAGTTTTTTCATAGTATTTCTGTTTTTTCCCTGTTTAGGCATAAGCCATTGACTGCCATCCAAGCCTGGATGCGTGCGAATGTGTCTTGGAGGGTGTTCAGATCTGGCTCATAGTTACCTGTTAGAGGGAGAAGAATGTGTGTGTCATCAGCATAATTCGTAAAGGCTATGCCAAAATCTTCTAGGTTACTGAATAGGGGGAGAGTGAATAGGTTGTAGAGAGTGGTGGAAGTGCATGAGCCCTGTGGGACTCCACCACCTATGGGTGATGGAGAGGCAGATGCCTGATCCGAGAAGACTTTTATTGCTCGACCATCCAGGAAGGATGTGATCCAAGCGGTGGCTTCTTGGGAGAAATGTGCTGTGTTGGTAAGATGTTTACATAGGATCTTGTGGTCAACCATGTCAAAGGGCGCGAGAGATCTAAGAGTAGGAGGAGTGAGGATTTGCCTTTGTCCATGGCTTTGAGTAGCTGGTTCTTGAGGTCATGTAGAGCTGACTCCGTGCCGCGCCGAGGGTGGAAGCCACATATCCTTTTTCCAAGGATGTTGTGCGCTTCTAGGTAGGCCTGAATCTGTAGATATGCAGCCTTGTCCAGAATTTTCTAAAAGAATGGCACAGTGGTGATTAGATGGTAGTTGTTTGGGAAGTCAGGGTCGATGGTAGTTTTTTTTTAGTAGGGGCTGAACCCTTAGCTTCCTTAAGGGTGAGTGGGACGGTGCTGGTGGCGAAGGACGCATTGATGAAGGTGGTGACAAATGGTGCCACCTTCATCAATGCGGCTTTCGCTAAATAATTGAGCACATTCACAAGACCATTAACTTTTTCAACTGGGGCCATTCATAAGGCCTTTTAATTGAATTTACAGACTAGTTTATCAGTGTTGAAGACAAGCCGATAATTGTGTGTACTCTGTTTTAAAATTTCTGCAAACTAGCAAGCCTCATTAATAGTTAAAGAAATGTGGAAACATGCAAATGTTCAAGCATGTTGTTATCAGCAAATATGTTAGCAGCTCTGAAGCTTAAGAATAATTTAATTTCTCAGCATGTTCTTCTAATTTGGAGGCTGTCTGATAAGAAAAATATCTGTGATTGTTAAAATGTGTCCATTTCCACTCATTGGTGAACTTATAGGAAAATGCAATTTTACATGTACAGATGTAATTGTGAACTCTGATATAAAATAATGTGAAATGTAATGTAGAAATCGGAAGCAGCATTTAAAGTTCCATTTTATTCTGCCATGCATGTACTTCACTTTGAACAATACTGTAGTATTTACTTCAAAGAATTCTTACTCAAACATATTTCTGGATGTTACTTGAACTGACCAACATTTAAGCATTCTAAATGCCCATCTCCAGTTCTGAAATTCACACCACAAGACATGAGGCCATACCGTACTATAAGATTAATTGTGTTGTAACTGGTTCTGAAAATTAGCCGATCAAGTACTGCCAGATGGTCCTGAACCCAAGTACTTTAAAGGGGCATGTCACATGCATCATTTCAGGCTCCTCCTAAAATCCATTAACTGAAGTCATGTGATACAAACCTTGCCTTGACATACATTGATATCCCGAAGGAGAATGTACCAGGGATGTATTAACAGTGCACTCTGCATGGTGAAATCTGCATTTCTTTATTTTCATGAATAGGAAAGTATATGTCTGGTGTTTCTAACTCTAAAATGTAATCATTTGAAAGAGCATAACTTTATAAGGGGATGCTTTTCAAACATAAGAATAATTGCAAATTGTAGATAGAAAATATATCTTCCAACTCCTGTAAAACATGCCTAAGGCACAATGGAAATATCTGGCTATAAATAGAAATATTGATTATCTGCATTCATTGGGGCAGAGAGTGCATGAACATATTTGCACTGATCTACAGAATCTGTAGAATGTGTATTATTAATATTGCAGATTGATATCCAGAGTTATTGTAATTAAACAACATGGTAATTTTAAAATAGGTGTGTGAAATTCCCTCTCATCTTTGCAGTAATGGGACTGATGGCAGTCAGGCTTAGTCACAAGGCTAAGGAGGAGCCGAGGATTATAAAATAGCAAATACAGAGAACTGATAAAAAATATTGGGAGAGGAATATTGAACAATATTTCTGGAAGGAGGTGACCATGGGGAAGAGAACTGAACCCATCTGGGTGACTGATTGCCATGCAGACTGGGACAGAAACCAATGAGAGAGGGATGACCAGCCCATTTTGGAAATTGGTTTCCAAACAGACCGCTGAAAGGAGAGCTTGCTGATCGAGTAATTCAAGACTAACTGAGTTCCTGCTGATTATCCAGAAATGAAAAGCTGCATTACAAAATGAAGTAGAACTCTGAGATAACCAAATATTGACCCTATATAGAGTATCTATTATAGAACTCATGGGAATAAATGGGCTGTGATTCAAGGGGAATACTAATTTGCTAAAGACTCAGGTGCAGTGTTAAATAAAATGTCTTGGGGCTCCCATTTATATTGAGTACCAAGATACATGTCATTTCCTTAAAGCCTTAGGCATTTCTCTATTAGGATGCATAATTTAAAACTGAATAACATTTTGGTGCAATTTAAATATATATATATTGCTTTTGTAAAGTGAAGCACCATTTAAAACAATATCTGTGGCTTCAGTCTCTGTAGGATCCTCTGGACCATAGTTTATTCATGGCACACTATTGGCTACAAGATATCAATTAATAGGGAATTAGTTATATTCATTGAAAATTGTGCAAAGTGTTAACCCCTGCAGTCTCTGCAGAAACATACCTATTTGCAATGTGACAGAGCAAGGGTGCTGTACAATTCTACCTTTACAGGAGATTATTACATATCCAAACCAAAATATATATAGCTGTAAGCAAATGGATAGGGGTTGATTGAAAGCTGTGCACACATACACGACACATACACATACACACACACACACACACACACACACACACGTGAGTATTTGAAGCTGAACATGGGTGTATTTCAAGAGGCACAAACATGTCTCATTTGATCCCTTGGGCAGTTGGGTAACACCTCTCTAGCCCAGGAAACTCGCAGCAGGGAGAATCCAGTAAACAATGCATCAAAGTGGCAAACCCAAAATAAAAGGGCCAGCCTCATACCAGGGTGTTGCATACCAATGAATCATCAAAGCTGCAGCCTTGGGAAGGGAGCAGAGTTAGGACAGTCAGATAGATCAGAAAGGACTGGAATGATGGTTCCTCCATCTTGGTTTTCTGAATTGTTCTTGTTCGTTCCTGTCTCCTACACTTTGAACAGTCCAAAGTACTTTGGGTATGATGGACAAAGGTAAAAGTCACTTGTTGTCTTGACAGGGATTGAACCCCATAAAGCAGACTTGCCTTTATCTGATAGCCATGGGTATTTTGCCTTTACAAGTATTACCCACATCTTATTTTGATTACGTTTGGACCTGCAAGACACGAAGCATGTGTTTGGACTCTTTGGGAGAGCAGTCCTTTGAAATGTTCTCCTGTTGTGAGGTGAAGGCAGAGGTTGCATGGCTGAAGCAATCTCTTTTCCCTCACCATCCCCAGGGAACCTTAGGGGGGGTCTGCTGTTGTACCATAATGTGCATCCTCTGCCTGCTGCACTGATACTCAGGCTCTCTATTAGTTCTGAAGTACACATGCAGGTGCCAGCTTGCTTTCCCAGACTCTTAGTGAAGAGGAACATTACAACTCATTTCCCTGAGCCTCACAACACCAGAAGAATCCAAAGTAGCTAGATACCTGCATTCTGTCCCCTAGACTGGCCATGTTCAAACACCTTCACTACATCAGGAACTGCAGTGCTGCTTTTGGCACTCGTTTTGAACTTCATCAAGTGGCTGTTTAGCAATCATCAAACGGACATGACACTACATAATACCAGTAGAAGCATGTCACCTGTTTGATATTGCAGATGACTGAACTGCCACCTGTTCAAACAACATATTGAACTGAACCACCACCTCTTCGAACAATGCTTCAAACCACCAAATTCACAGCACGGAACCACTCAATACCTCGACTTGAACCACAGGAAACATTGTTTCACTAATCTTCTCAACCCAGCAGTAACCATAGTCTCTAACTGGATTGACCTTTTGACTGACTGTGAGGAATTGCCATCTGGCAAGAAGTTAGAAGCCATGGGTTGTATTTGATTATTATGCATTAATATAATTATGTGCGTAATTCCTTCTCAGAAAGTGTGTCCTGCTAATCAGACTCGGGTTTCAGAAAGCTCCATGCCAGAAGTATATTGACACATGTTCCCTGCTGCTCTAGTCTCCTGATCTGCATCACCTGGTCTCCAGATGTTGTGACAGGAAAGTTACTTCAGTGCAGAGGCCGCATTTAAAACTTTACATCTACCACAAAACCACATAATTATGGGAGTTACCATCTGGGTAAAAACATTAAATATAAGCCATTGCTGAGTTTAGGGTTTGGTGGCTAATATTTCTCATAATTATTAAAACAACATCCAATTGGCATCATACATGTGTCAACACTGGACTGGATGTTTCTGCTCCACCCAGGACTGTAGCCATGACTCTCTAGGTAGCACATATCTTCAGCAAGATAGCTCTTCAGCAGGAGCTGTCCTGAGAAACAGGAATCGATTGGCACACCCTACCTCCAAAACATTTCTGAATTTCAAGATACCCCTCATTATTATTTATAGATATATTTCCATTCTAAATGTGTGCAGATTTGTTCTCATAAATATTAATGAGGGATATCCTGAAAACCCATCAGGATTCTGGCACTCGAGGCCTGACATTGGACAACACTGCCCTGCATAAATGTACTAGCCTCAGACCAGGGTGTTGCATACCAAAGGTCCTTTGATGCTATGGGTCTGAGAAGGGGGGGTTACTTTGATCCGAGGGAGCAGAGCACAAATCTGGAAGGGTTCCACCATCTTGCTTCTCGCTGTCTCTCTTTTTTCTTCCTGCCCCCTTAATTTCTTTAATTACAATGCATTTTTGGTATAATAAGGCAGAGGTCACATGTCACAAAGACAGAGATTGGACCCCTTAAACCAAGCTTGCTTTTGGCCAATCACTTGTGGAAATTTGCATGTAAAAGAGGATGTCTTCCACCCCTTTTACTTTTCATCTTTTCATTTCATGACTTTAAGAAGAATTCATGTGGCCCTCTTTTGGGAGAGATTACTTTTTCGGAGTCATCTGTCAGTAAGGTGACGATTCAGTGTTCCATAACAGAGGCAATCTCTGCCCCTTACCCACTCCCGGGACACAATTGGGGTGCTTTTAAAGCAAGTATTATATGAATGTTTCGAGACAATTTTTGCGCTTAGTACAAATGTAATTGAAGAACTTGTCAAACGAAAAGTTCAAAGATATTTCGCAGTTGCTGTTTGAATATCTAAACAAATCTTGCGATGTGCAGTCTCTTGGGTTGAATACATTGGATTTATTTCTTCATCTCAAAAAAACACCTGACAAGTGTTTCGACCACCTTGGTCTTTCTTAAGGCCCGATCTGTATTACCTTGTCTCAAATCTCAGGGACCATTCAGTCCCACTTCTACGTATGGAATAAATTAACTTCCACTGTGAATATGTTTCAAATATTTCAATGCTGTAATGCTCGTCTTGATAGATGAGTGGTGGATTACCCCATTGACTGTATAAACTGTGAAATATCTTTGGACTTTTAGTATGACAAGTTCTTCAATTATGTTTGTAGTAAGCACAAATATTGTTTTGAAACATTCATATAATACTATTATCTATCACAAACCTTAGTGGGTGGTTCCTAGGTTTTGGGGTTTTACAGCTGGATTATCAATATTCGAAACACAGCATGGGTATCAAACTTGTCAACTGCTTTTGAAGCAAGTCTTGCCTTTCTGTCAGCTACACTGGTATCCAGAACCTCACTTGAGGCAAATGTTTCCTGCATGTGTCAGCCAGCTTCCCCGGGTTGGGAGAAAGAGTACAAGGACTCGTGTCCCTACACACTTGAATTGGGACTAGCAGCAACTGAAGAAGTCAAGCAGCTGGTCTCCTGCATTTCAACTCTGTCCAGATGCATTCATATCAGCAGAACCTGTGTTGCTGCATTTGGCAATTCTGCAAACTATTTGGACCACATTTCTGCATCCTCAAACCATTTAATTGCCACACCGCACCAGCTTAGTGTGTTGTGGCCTTGGCTCAAACCATAATATCTTCACCACAGAAGAATTCAAAACAATGCCTCTTGACCAAGCGCCTGGAGCCCCCACCAAACTCATGTTCAAATATTGACCGAACATAAAACCAACCCTGTTGTCCCCATTGATCTACTTCATTTGAATGCTGCATCAAACTGCCACAATCCTCAATTTGAACATGACACAATGCCTGCTCCCTCTCTGGATCACCACGAGTCACTGCATCCAAACCTGATTCTTCTCCCGCAGCATCAAGAAACCTAGATTGACACTGTACCATGAATAAATGAAGGTGCTGTGAGAAGGCCTCAGTATTATTATGTAGACTGGCATTTTTGTGCAGACAACGTAGCCATTTATTTCTGTGGCGTAAAATTTTTTACTGGTTATGATAAAGCAAGCATGTTGTTGTTACATTGTTAAACAGGCATTTTAGTGCAGCCAGATTAGCCATTTCTTACTATGGCGTGACATCATTGACTTGGCACTTGTGATAGACTGGCATTTGGGTAAGTCAGTCTAGCCATTTCTTACTGTGGAAGGACATTTTTACTCGGCATCTATGATAAAGCAAACATGATAAGTGTTAAAACATGTCGGACATGTTTTCTAATTGTGGCATGGCATTTTTTATGGCAAAGCCAAGAGGAGTATGTTTTTATGTGCAGGCACTGGCACTTATTGTATCATTACTAGAATTATACAAAAAGCTAAAATGGGAAAACGGACATGTATAGGTGCAGTCAGCATGGAAATTCATGGGCACAGCAAGCGTGAACATATTTTTTATACTGGTGTGTATTGTGTGGAAAGGCACCATTAAAATTGCGTTAGGAAATGATCCTGTGCACTCGGATGTCTTCAATTTTTTTTTTTGTTCATGTGTTACCCTACAAAACTGATTGCAAACTGTGTGGTGTTGTACCCAATTGTTCACTGAAAGTCTGCCTTATAATGTACCATTTTAACACATAGGGCCTCATTACTAGTTGCCCGGTAAAACCGGGTTCATTACCGGCATGCCGGAATGAGCGGGTCCGTGCTCGTATGAACACACTAATAGCGGGTGATTACGAGTGTCCGAGCACGCACGTTACACCATGCCGGCAGTGGCAAAACCGCCATGCCAGTAACGAGTCACCAACCCCCCTATACCGGCATTGCGGGTACCGCCCATTCCGTAACCGCGTCATAACAACCACTAAACACCGGCACAGTAATACCGGCACAGTATTACCGTGGTCGCAAAAAAGGACCCGGAAATTACGTCATCGCGCCGGAACGGGAAATGAGCCGGCGGCCATCTTTAAAAACACAATCCATTGCCATCCTCCATAACCACCACTACACTCGTGTTGTTGTGTGCCACAACTGAAGCAGGATGCCGAAGGCCACCAGTAAATCCTCCCAAAGGAAGAGGAAGCAGTGTTTTTCTGATGCTGAACTGACTATGCTTGCTAACACCCTCGAACAGCATGCAGACACAATCAGGAGCACAGACCTCAAGCATGCGGCACAAACCAGAAAATAACAGGTCTGGCAGGAGGTCGCTCAGAGGGTGTCAGCAGTGGGGAGCACCCCAAGGAGTGTACGTGACTGCCGGAAGCGCTGGGACGACCTCTGCCTCCGGGTCAGGAAGATCCTGGCGGAGAACAGGAGGGCCGCAATGGTGACATACGGTGGCCCACACTCCCCTGTGAAGCTCACTGCATGGGAAGAGACCGCAAGTGCATTCATTGACCCCCGAATCCATAGAGGGAATAGGAGACCAGGAGTTTGGCGCTGCAACTACCACAGAGGAAGGTGAGTGAACCATCACATCCACGTATACCAAAACATGATGTGGCACAAGTGATGTGGAAGTTAGACTAGGCAAGGCAATGCATGTTCCAAGGCTACATCAACACATCCATAGAATAATGAGTGCCACATCCTGCACCACACGCATGCTGAGTGAAAATCCCAATCCCAACAGAGGTGCAACATGACCCAATCATGCCCATGGGACCCACCACACAGACACCAAACCAATGCTATGCCACCAGCCATGCATTGATTGCCAACATGTCCCCTCAGTACACCAAATTCCACACGTCAGAAATGAAATGATGCCTGAATGTATGAACATATCACACCGCAATACATCATAGCTGCCATTTGACAACATCACTGATGACCTGCATCTCTTCTATCTCCCAGGCACCGATGAGGAAGGTGGAACACAGGACAGGGGTGCGAGTACATCCAGTGCACGCAAAGGGACCAGGGCCACCGCCACCCCCCCGTCCAAGAAAATGCCTGTAGCAACACCCAGTGTACCACGCAAGGCATCAACCTTGCAGGGGGCATCTGCAGCGACAGAACAGCAGCAGGCACCCACAAAAGTGGGAGCCATTCCGCCAGCCACCACGGACGTTGTGTCCACAGAGGTGGATGATAAGGCTGTAATCATGTCTGGAATACCCACCCCAAGCCCCATTGCCAGCCCCCACCCACCAGCGGAGTCTGAGATCCTGGACGATCCGTGTCTCCATGACTCTGACCTTGGAGAATCAGACATTGGGATCTTCCAGGAGGACAGTGCCCAGGACGAGGGGCCCACGCAGGTGCCTTCCACCACCCTGCCAGCCACCACCCTGCCAGCCACCACCCTGCCAGCCACCAGTACACCTGCGGCCGACACCTCCTTCGAGGCTCGCATGGCAAGGGTAGAGGCCCGCCAAGAGTCAATGCTGCAAATCATGCATCGACAGGTCGACGCTGGGAATGAGGCCATGAGGGCCATAGCCACGGCCATTGCAGCCAATACAGCTGCTGTGGAGGCATCTACGTGTGCATTCAGGGAGTGCATGGGGTCACTGACACAGGCCCTTCTTGCCAACATCCCACAAATGCAGCGTCAACACCTTGGCCCAGCCATGGGACTGACAATAGACACCTCATCTACAACAACCCCTTCCACCTCGGTGCAATCGAGCCCTGTGCGGTTAACGTGCAGGAGCGCACGGCGCTCGGCCATGGCACCCCCAGACCCAAAAGTCTCAAAGAAATAACAGTATGGCCAATGACAATGTGAAGAACTACATTGGTGAAGGGAACACTGTTTGTTGCACACATGGGGACATTTGGGATCTGTGGGGTGTGTGAGGGAGTTTGTTGGGGTATTTTCTGGGGTTTGTGGGGTGGGTGAGGGAGTTTGTTGGGGTATTTTCTGGGGTTTGTGGGGTGGGTGAGGGAGTTTGTTGGGGGGTCTGTGAGGGGGAAGTGGGCACATTTTAGCAGTTTTAAATAATACACAATTTGTGAGAAGAAAAATCCATGGCTGGACATTGTTATTTTTTGTGTGCATCCATTTAATGTGTTACGGTGTTCAGTGCCCAACTTCCAACATTCCCTGTGTGCATGTTCATATTCGCCCAGTGTCTGACTGACACAAGTCTTTCATAGTCCCTGTGTTTCAGAAGTATACTTGAATTCGTGCTTGCCGTACAGCATGGCCATCCCGTGTATCACGTATTGGCAGTGGTGCTACTTTACCTCCGTCTATGTCCTCATCCTCACCCGGCCCATGTATGTCAATGTCAGGTGACAATGGTACATTTCTCCGGACGCACATGTCGTGCAGCATGACACAGGCCATGGTGATCTTTGCCACCTTCTCAGGCCTATATAGGAGTGCCCCACCAGACCTGCTGAGGCAGCGGAACCGCCACTTCGACAGGCCAAAGGTCTGCTCAATGACAACACAGGTACGGGTGTGCACACGATTGTACTCCTCCTCATGGCCATTCTGCGGGTTAGGTACAGGGGTGTGTAGCCACGGCCTCAAGGGATATCCTCCATCACCAGCAAGCAGATTCAAATAGGTGTGTGTCACTCTGAACTCCTGTAATTCAGGGAGCACAGTCATGCCGCCAGCTATTTGGTGTGGCCATACACATGTCCCTGTAAGCATGAAAAAATGTTATCTAGGTGCAATCTGTACTGTCATGAGGTGTGGTAGTCTGGTTGGCATTCAATAGATGATGCAGGGTGTAATCATGCATGCTGAGGCAGATATGCTGTGGTAGTGCAACAATGGTTTGACTCCAATTCATGCTGTTCATTATTTACTATGCATGGTCACACTGCCCACATAGCCACACTTGCCGTCCTGTTCATTCATGCATTGCTTGCCATAACCATGGTGGCCTGGTTGTGCCTCTTACTTGTTCTCATTGATATGCATTATTTGTGATATGTGGCCCAGTGAAGTGTCATGTACCGTTTGACTGGTTCAGGTCAGGAGTATTTGGCTCTGCATGCATTCTCCAATCACCGGCTATTCCCACCCAGGTGCAGTATTGCCCCCCCCATGCATCCCCACACATCAGTACCCCAAAGCACTGCCATGGGATGGTTGTGCAACTCACCAAGCAGCCAGGCACATGGTCCGGCATGTCACTCCATTTGATGGAGTACCGTGGATTTACACAGTAACATGGCATCATGTGTTGATCCAGGAAATCGGGCGCAGCAATGGGTGATGATCTTCCTGGATTCACATACCATTTGCACATTGATGGAGTGGTGTTGTTTGCGATTGCGGTACACAGCCTCTATGGCATGGGGGACTATCAATTCCACATGGGTGCAGTCGATGGCACCGACACAATTGGGCATGCCTGCCAGTGCATAGGAGCCTACTTTGGTTTTGGCTATCTCCTGGGCAGTCTGTGGTAGGGATATGTGGGTGCTTGCGTGCTTCAGGAGGGCATCCAGCATGCGTGAAAATAGTGGTTGTGAAATGCCATGCAGCTGGCCCACTGTGTGTTGGTAGGTGCCTGTGGCCAGGAAGTGTGGCACAGACACCACCTTTAGTAGTGGGGGGATGGCAGTGCATATTTGTATATGGCTGGCAATGTCGTTCTGTATCATGTGCACTATGGTGGTGATGGTGTCACGGTCCAACCGGTACAGGGTGTGGATCTGCTCAGGTCTAGGGTTGAATGGGCTGGGTCTGGTGCGAGGTATTGCTGGCTGCCTACGAGGCTCTGGTGGCTGAGCTGGTGGTAATGGATGGGCCTGTCTCAACCTCCTTCTCCTGTGTCTCCTCTGTGCTGCCTGTTCTTGCTGCTGTTGTTGTTGTTGTTGTTGCAGTTGTTGCTGTAGTTGTATCAGTATAGGCAGGTACTCCTGCGCCATGTTTGCAAATGCTAGTGGTGGCATTTTGGTGTAGGAAGGGGTGTGGTGTTTACTTGTGCTCTTTTTGTACTGGGCAACTCTGCATTGCCTAATCCGGGGGGGGGGTTGTGGTGTGTGGGGGTGCTCAGTTCATACTGGCACAGCCTCCTTTGACTCCACCTGTGGGGATTGTGTGCACCTGTGGCAGCTGCCTTGTATCTTACTTGCTGTTTGCGGGTGGTCTGAGATGCCTGTATGGCCGGCATTGTGCAGGCCGTGATTACCGGCTTCGCAATGCCGGTATTTGCATGTATGCATGGGTTGGAATTACCCCCTATTACCGGCATGCCCGATTTCCCTGAAGGGGCGCGTGTACGCGCCTATGCCGCTATACCGTTCTTTGGTATGCCGCTAATACCGGGTTTGCGGGTCGGAATGCTACGGAACGGTAAATGATGCCAGTATTTACATACCGGCATCGTTTTTCCCTTACCGGCATACCTCGTAATGAGGGCCATAATGTTTGGTTTGGACTCCTTCACTACGTGTTGTAACTCATGAGAAATATTTACGCCCCTCCAATTCAATATTTCACCATTCACCACTGCCAGAAAGCAGAAACCTGCATGCATATATGCTAATATTACCCATTTCATTCGGGAAATGCTAGTCCAGTCCTGGTTTCAACTTTGCATTCTTAGACTTGTAGTCCTGGTTTACCACTTTATAAATCCAGGACTACAAGTCCCAGAATGCAAAGTTAAAACCAGGACTGTAACAACTTCTTCCAAATGGAACCATGTGGATAATTAGATAAAATCACGCGACAAATCCTTGTATTATGACTGACAGTCATGTGCTTTAAATAGCTGCACCCATGTCAATACATTTTGCCGAAAAATAAACTGTGGATGCGTAAGGCCTCTCCAAAAGAGTATGCTCGAGTGGCGCTGTGTTACAACGTTCATTAAAGAATCCGTCTGAAGCCACGCCAGGCTATAACTAAATAAATAGTTCCACGCACCCACACTAATCGGGCAATGTCCGAAGTGAGTACTACTTCAAAAACAGGCAAAGCTGCTCACTCAGACGCCTACACCGTATTTCTCTGGCCCTTGTTAGCAGAATGGAACTTTAGAAAGGAAGGTTGGTTCGCTGGATCACACAGCAGCAATAGCCAAACCTGAAGCAGGAGTGCACATAGCACTCCCCAGCAGCGTTCTCTGCAAGAACTGCACCCAGCACGCACGCGCTTGTACTTTTGATTTAAACAGGTTGAGCACACGCCCACGTATATCCCACACATGACAAATAATGTAATTAGAGATGATGAACATTTGGAATGTTCTATTTGCATTTGGAAACGTTTTCCCTCAATCAGTCGTGCGTGATTTAATGCATGACGATGTAAGCAATGCCATTAAAATATTTAACTAATGTTTGAATTTGAAGTGAATTAAATAACCAGTAAGACACAGTTATACGACTTTTATAATATATGGGAAACGTTAGTTTTAGATAAACAGGCCATGAATGAATCCGGAATCGAGGCCCTTCACATGACCACACCCATCTGTGAAATTCCACAGAAATTAGCAATTTGTGTTCAAAGAGATTATTCAGATTGTCCCATTGTTCAGACATGGAGAGAGCCTGTTTATGTTTGATCTCCCACACATTCTATCTCTCTGCCTCTCTCTCTCTCTCTCTCTTCCTGTTCCTCTCTCCCTTTTACAGGCTGCAGAGTGGGACCTGACTGACTTTTTAAGAGGTGTAGATGCGTGTGTGGATGTGGAATCTCCAAAGTTCAAGAGCTCACCATTTTGCTTGTGAATTGTATTTTACTAGTGTCCTGTCCTCTTTTTTTAAAAAGGCACTGGCGTTTACAGTCCAGCCTCCCCTTAATTGACATCCATCTTCTCTTGGGCGCGCAGGCTATTGTAGTCATCCACTTTGAAAGAGTGCCATGCCATTTTGAAGATTATTTGGTGTTTGAATGGGAATTAGGGTAGTGTAAAAGGGTGAAGCTGGTTTGGAGGAATCTTCTTCTGCTTCGTATCTGTCAGTAATATGTTAATGGGTTTTCTGTTAAAGCATCTGTACTCGGAATAGAAGGATGTTTGACAAGTCACAAGAGTTTAGAATGCAGGGTAAGAAGGCATTCTTAGGAAGAATCTGGTTTCTATGTGGAGGATGCTGCCCTTGGATTATCAATGTGCATAATGGGATGTTGCCCAGGCAGAAATGATTTAAGACATTGGGGGTCATTTTGACGCCGGCGTTAAGGGGTTAACGGCGCCGTAAAAGGCTGCGGCTCCATTAACCCCTTAACGCCTTACTACTAGGTCCCTTTGCGGCTCCCGACCTTAATGGCTGGTCTAGACCAGTCGTTAAAGTATCGACCCGCAAAGGGACCTTGATGGCAATTATGGTACCGCAATTTGCAGTACCGTAATTGCCGCTTTCCCCATTCCCATTGAGCCCTATAAGGCAAAAATGGGAATGGGGAAGGGCCATGGAGAAAGGGGGAATTACTGCCCCGCCAGCCTTGGAATGGGGTGGTAATTCCACCTTTCTCCATGGCGGACTCCGGCATGGACCATGGTACTTAGCGCCGGAGTACTAATGAGGGCCATTGTATTTCATGACGGAATCATCATAATACTCATCAGGTACATTCTAGCTTTAGTTCTGAGCAGGTGACCCTTAGTGTGGGATTGTGAGTTTGCTATGGAAGCAAATCATGTTTTATTTTGGGTTAACATGTCTACACGTTGGGCCTGATTCTTGGAATATTTGCCCAGTGCAGAGTGGATTTTCACTGCTGAAAAGTGACTTTGCACTGCCGACACAAACCCTGATTCACCAAACTGTGCAAAGTGTTTTTTTTTGCCGTGCAAAGTCTGAGCAAGTCAGTTCATAGTCCTTTTTGCAGTGCAAAATGAACTGTGCAAATATTCCATGAATCAGGCCCTTTAAGTTGAAATAATCAAGTGTCAGAAGAGGGTTTTTTGGGCCTCCAAGAGACACAGAGGTGTATTTTGAAATATCTGTATGTTAAAAAGTATAGTAACCGTAACAGTGTTATTTAGCAGTGGGCAGACTATAACAAATGATTGAACAGCTGCAGCCACCAGTGTTGACTATTAAACAATTTCTTATAGAGAGAGAAGTGGCTTCACAACTGAACCAAGGTTAGAAACTGGACTGTTTTCCCGCAAGTGTTGGTCTTGGAGGCATTTGCCTACTTAGTATAAATATTATGACAATTTATTGGATATGAGTGACCATTTCTTTTAACACCTAACAAAGGTGGTAAGTCATTTTCTAGGAACGTCCGAGCTCAATAAACACAAACATATGGTACTTGCACATAACATTTATGCATATTGTTTTTTTTGTTGATTGAAAGTCCTTTTTATTAACACATATCCCCATTATGTTGGTTCTAAAATCCCTGCATGATGTAGCACATACAGTTGCACAATGTAATGTCTATCAATTTTTCAAGATTCATTACTGCACATGCATACCCTGTTCACAATGCACACGGGGTCAACATTCTCAGGCACATAAGCACTCAGGTGCACATCATAGCCAAATAATTGGTTTAGAAGAAGTTAGAATGCTCTCCTGGGGCATCAATCTTCTTGAGTGCTGAGTTTGAGCCTCATCCCTGATGCTCTCCTTTAATATTTTGTTCACATTTTTACCTACATACCCTGCAATAATAGAGCTGTTGGGGGAATCTGTTGGCTTCACAGCGTCCATGATTGCTGATAGGTGCACCATTGCTGTTGGGGTGAAGTGGGAGTAAGATAGACACACCAGTACTTCACACACTATGCTTCTTTCGCTCCAGAGAGTACTTGACTACCACCTCATACTTGTTTCATTTTGTTTTGTTATTTGTTTTGCAAAAATAATTTCAAAGGTTGTCACCTAACTTTATGCTGGGGAAGTCATCACAGTGTATCACGTAAACATAGGTTACTGATTTACTGAAATAAAGGTTTGCTTGCCTGTGAAGATCTGACTAGGACACAACAAGCTTGCATTCATTCTAGAATTTGTATTTACATTTCTAAACTTCAAATCCAAAGCTATAAATACAATTTCTGAACAGCACAGTCTAATTCAATCCACATATTGTCACTTGTATTACCTTTGTACTAAGCTACACAGTTGGCAAAGTGGGACTATTATTAAGTCCACCAACAACTGAATAAGGAAGTCGTTCGCCCCCACAAGAACCTACTAAGGTTATACTTGTTTTAACTTCTACTCCAGTTAGACTTGCTGAATAGGAATATGATTTGTACTCACCCTCCTGATGAATGTTCAGTACTTAACTCCTTAGAACAGAAACCATTTCGAGACTTTAAACCTCTGGATTCCAACAGAGGCTCAAATTACCAGTACACGTCAATTAAATGACGATTATATGCATTTATAGTATGTTCTGCTGTATCCACTTTGTTTTCAAACAAGATCCATTTATTTGTTTTGTTGCATTCCTTTAGTATTTCCTTTACCTTGTTATTAGCAAGTATGTGAAATTAAATGTACAGTGATTTAATACTTTTTTAACAACTGTTTAAAGTTGATAAACGTGTTGTTTTTTTTATGAAGGATTGTTGCTATTTGCTACTTTAGAAAGTATAACCTGTCACACCTAGTTCTATCTCAATAATAATAATAATAGTTTAAATGCTTCACACACTATAAATTAAAACTGGCATTATTTTAATAAATGACAGATTCTAAGAAACAATGCATTTATTTTCTCCATTATCAATAATGAGTATTGGCATCAGAGAAAGTTGCATATAAAAGAAACAAATATGAACAATATTTTAAATGAGTTACCCCCAATGTCTAGATGCAGTGCTGTTTCATAGCATGCACAAGCACATGAAATACACTCTATGGTGGGTTGCAACAAGTCCACATGCCTGGGTTGAACGAAGCTGTGCTAACAATTTAGAATGCACAGAAGATGGATCTGTCTACATAACCTAGGGACATAGTTTTGTGGTTGTGTGAAGGCATAACAAATATCACTCCCATTTTACTTTACTTGGCATATTGAGATTATTAAGTACCGGGTCTCAGCCTTTCTGCAACATGTCATGAGCAAGGTCTAATTATTGATTTAAACTTGCATCATATTCTATGGAATGAAAGCATCCCAGCTAAGCCCCCTTTCAAAAAAGTATGCCTTTTAACTATGTCTTTCGCAGGTCACAATGTGCCAATCTATATTATGTATCAATAAATTCTGGAACTGTGGATATGCTATGCACCAGTCCACAAATCCAGTGTCAGACTACTCATGTGAACATGTGCTGGGTTTCATTTACCTGGCTGTGACATACAAAATGCTGCTTGTTCTGTGCAGGACACTTTTATCTGTTCTCATTCAAATCAAATCTCACGTGGCTTTGAATATAGTGAGAAGGTGCATTTCCCACTATAATACTAAAGCATGTTATTTGGACACAATCGTCCAGTGACTTAGCAGAGATTCTAGAGCACACGCATCTGATTACATTGTTTTTTCTTTATGCTCACATTTCGATAATGTCTGAAGGCACTGAACCAACAAGGACCATCAGAGCTTTCAGGTAATATCCCAGCGACCTAGGTTCTTTGGTCTCTCTTTCTTCCACCTCTAGAAAACCCGCTCCACCTCAGGTAAAATCTGCTTCTGGCTTCCTCTTGGATAAGGCCAATGGTCTCTCTTATCTCCAGGTATTATCCCAGCTCAGCACACAACCAATTAGACAGACAATTCTCTTTCTGAATCCTTCAAAATCACATGGCCCCTTTCCCACTTCATTTGGATTTCTACCTAAATGTCCACACATTTCCCCACACTATGTCATATTTACATCATAACATTGTATTGGTCAAATATTTCATTTGGCGTACTTAACAGGTTATCCCTCCCAGATTATACACCTCTTAATTTCATAGGTTTTTCATATGTTACACATGTGACAGGGTGAAGCTGGACACTGCATACTCAGTCCAATTTTCTTCAATAACTTTAGGTAGGACTGTTTACCTTAAATACCACGTGGATGTTTAGATGTGCATTATCAATCTGATACAGGGCCCTCCCACATGGGTTTGGGCAATTAATCCTATAATAATACATGGCAGCCTGCAATATCCATATAAATAGAATGCCTGCTGCGTTGGCCAACACTGAGCAGGACTCTGTTTGTCATTGCAGCACTTAATTAACTCTGTGACAAGCTTTTGAAATTGCTTGCTTTTAAAATAGGTGTCTGTGATACTTTCCAGACAGTAATTGCTTATTTTGAAGCACACAATTAAAACATGTTTTCGAAGCATTTTATGAAACTGCTTACACTATTTTTCTGCAACACATTAGAAGCTGCTTGCTAGCTTTTTAAAATCCAAAGACATTCTACATTGATTATATGGAGCAGCAAATGGAAAATATTTTACATTAGATTAAGCAAGAGGTCAGGCAGTAAAGGATATGACAGTATGTGGCCAAGTCTTATAAGCAATAAAATACCCCTTAGTATGTGTACACAGGATATTGCAAGTCTCCTTGAAGTTCTGTGACCTTATAACATATGGTAGTGGGTACTTTCTTATATATGTGTTCTCATTTTGTGGGGGAGACACTCACAATTCAGAACACTCATTTGTTTGATTCTAAACCTCTGCATTGTAAAGATATAGACAACATTCTTGTTTAAATGCACCAAATAATGCTAATTTGAAAAGGTCATCTTTATTCTTTTTAACTCTGCACATGGAAACAGAACCTTATGTTAAGACAATCATGCGAGCAGCTCTCAGCGTGTCTTTGTTAAGCTAATGATAAGAGGGATGGTTTGCTAGGTACCTTTGCTTGATTTTCCATTAACTCTAGATGGTGAATTTATATGGGGAGGCACAGGCTAAGAACCTAGGGGTCATCTTTGACTCTGCACTTTTCTTTTCTCCTCACATCTATGACATCTCTAAAAAGTCAAACTACCAGCTGCACCTCCTCAGATGTATTCTTCCTTTCCTCTTTTTCCCCCAGAAGCTCACTGTCTCTAGAGCTCTGGTTCTCTCTAGGCTGGACTACTGCAAAAGCCTCTTTCTAAATCTTCCTGCTTCTACACTGCGCCCTCTGCAACTCGTCCAGACACTTGTCCTTGGCCTCAAGCCCAGGGATAGTATCCCTGCAGCACTGAAATCTCTGCATTTACTCCCAGTGGCTGCAAGGATTAAGTTCATGACCCTCTTCATTGTCAACAAGGCCTTCTGGGGCCTGGGTCTTCAATACCTCCACTCTCTCTTCATAAATACCTTCCTTCTCGAGCTCTTCGCTCCTCCAACTACCTCAGTGTCAATAACTTCTCCAATCAACAGTATGGTGTTAGATCTCTTTCTTCGGCTGTGGCCTCCCACTGGAACTGCCTCCCTGCCTCTATGAAACTCAAGGAGCACCATCTCCGGTTCCGGAAACACCTCAAGACCTTGCTCTTTACTTGCTTCTGCCTTCTCTCTTCCTCTCCCCTTCTGACTTCCTGTCGGATAGTGCACTGGTCACCTTGCTACCTCTGATTTCGAGTCCAGGTCCCTACCCACCCAGTTGCACACCTGCACTGTCTCCTGGCAACCCTTGCACTTGGGTCTGTATATGTAACCCTACATTCCCCCTACCTGCACTTATTGACACCCGATGTCTGCACTTACCCTTGCACCTGCCACCTGCTGGCCAAACTTCTTATTATTGTTTTGATACCATGTACAGCACTGTCCCTTCCCCTTTACCCTGGCACTTTTCCCCTCCCCTTCCTCTGCACATGCGCAATCTCAATGTCACTTGGCCTAATAAGATCATTGTCTCTGTCCTCCCTCTGTCCCCCTTCCTTGCCTCGTTGCACCTTCAAACACGTATGGCTAGGCACGTTACAAATGCCATATCATATCATATGATATCACAGATCTGAGTTGAACATTCTTAATAAATTACCTTTCAAACCATACAGTTGGACAGCAGACATGTTCAACTTGTGAGCACCTCAGATGTTTATTTGCTGTTTATTAGCTGGCGGAACATGCATTTGAATTTGCTGGCATGACTTTCAATGTATATTTAAGCATTCATCTCTTAAACTGAGCCCAGGTTGGTGTGGGCAGCCCATTAATCAGAGGCATTGGGAATGGAAATTGTTGCTGTAGTGACCCAAATGTGTTCCTTTTTGGCTGGATAAGAGGAACTTACCATTTATAATACCTCGGGGTCTCGGACTGTCCCCTGTCATCAATTGTGTTCTCATGTTGATTGATTCAAACTTTAGTTTATATTAGATTCACTGAAGAACCAGCTAAACAAGCATTTTGAAAAGCCAATTATAGAATTAATTGCATCTAATGATTACTTTAACATAATTTAACATATATTCATAAAATGGTACTATTGAGGTTATTCTGAGTGCTGTTGTGTGAAGAAATACACTACATACATTTGACATTATTTCACATGCTTTGAATGAAATACATTGCAAAATAAAAGCACAGTCTTGAAGAAAGGTACCAGAAGATAGTTATTCTCTGTATTTGACCCCAGACTCTGTAACCTTCTCATCTTCAACACAAAACTCACCCCTTTGCCTTCACATTTCTGGAAGGAGCTCAAGACCTTCCTCTTTTTTTAATACCTCCTTTTTAACAACTAGGTTCACACACCCTCTACTCCCAACCTAATGTGAGACCCGGAGATCTTGTTGTGTGCTGAATAAATACTCTAATAATAAAATATTAATGAAAATGTGTTTCATTTGAAATTACATGACATACCAGCTTTGCAACAGGGGTTCAGGGAGAAGGAGAGGACGGGGATGTGGGGGGGCACCTACCTAGGTACCAGCAAGGAATATTGCAGCCTCCCGCTTGTGAGGAGGCTCAGAGCAGGGGCTTTACCATGTGTTAAAGCCTCTGTTCTCAGCCTGCTCATTGGCTGGGAGCCCGCCACCTCCACCCCCCTTGCCAGGTACTAATAGTGTTTCTTTCTCCATACATTGAGATTTTTTTTTTTTAAGTTCGATTTTATTAAGTTTTCATAGTTAACATCCTTTTCAGTAAGGCAAAACAGAGAAACAGTTCCATATGTGTGCATAACAGGTACGTATTAACAACGCGTTCCTTCACATCACGTGATAACATCATCCTACGGTACATATAACCAGGAATGTGTAAAGGAGAAAAACAAAGAGCAGCAAAAAATAACATCATAGCTTTTCTCTTTCCTTATGTACGTTATCACCATTCCTTTTCCTCCCGACCCCCCACCCCGGGAAAGGGAGTCGTGTCGCCTGGGGATTGAGGTGTCAAGGTGCTGTGGCTATCTTCAGGGGTTGAGACTTCTTCAATGTTTCATGTTCAAGGGTTCAACATGGGGGGGACATGCCTTGAACTTGTAGGTGGTGTTTGGGCAGTTACAGGGGAGGAGGGCTGGGTCAAATGGGGGGAAGTCTATATAAAGAAAGTAGGGGGTTATTCCGTCCCCTTCAGGATGTGGGCTCTTCATCATCTGATGCTGGATGTTCGTTGGATATGTGTACTCTTAGGAAATCTGACCATAGGAGTTCACATTGTGTTGCCCTGTTATGGAGAGATGCAGTGATTTTTTCCATGGTGCATATGTTCAATACCACATTAATCCATTCCTTCTTAGTCGGAGTTGTGGGTGATTTCCATTTAGTAGCAAGTAAGGCTTGTGCTGCCAATAACAAATGGGGGGTTAGACCCTGGACCCTTGTCCATTCATCTTCAGTTCTCTCAAGACTGAACAAGACTATGTGTGGATCCGCAATTCTATAGATCCCATCAGTGTGCTTGATCCACCCTAAGACCTCGTCCCAGAAAATCTTAATCTTGGGGCACCCCCACCACATGTGACAGTAGTCTGCGACCTGCCCACATTCACGCCAACAGGATGGGGAGGAGGATTGATACATCTTGGATAACTTATATGGGTCATATTGCCAGCGGTGCAAAAGTTTAATAGAGTGAAGTTTATATTGGCATGATATTGAGGTACGTGTGGCCATGATACACATTCTGTCCCATTCATCATCTTCTATTTCCACCCCCATATCGATCTCCCATCGCTTTCGGAGTTTATGTGTAGACCCATTACCCCCTTCCAGGAGAAGTCTATAGATGAGGGAAATTAGTCCCTTCCTGTCAGTCTTGGAGTCCAGCATTTTCTCAAAGGGGGTGAGATCTCTACTCAATTTTTCCTTCCATGCTGCCTTTGTCAGGACCCCTTTGATTTGTAGGTAGTGGAAAGTGGACAACACTCCAATATTTAGAGCCTCAGTGAGGTCTGGGTGGGTAATGAAGGAGTCACGTCGGAGGAGCTGGCTCACCCTTTCTAATCCTGCCTCGTACCACGCCTGGAACCTCTCTACATTGGGGATGTGGTTGTTGATGCCCGGGGACCATAAATGGCTCAGTGGAGATGGCCATGTTGTGATTCGCCTCATCTCTGGTCCCTCCCTCCATATTTCCCATATAGTGGCAAAGAGCGGGTGCTCCTTCGTTTTCCGTAATACCTTCTTCCGTGGAGCCCATATCCATTCCCCAAGTGTTGCTGGGTCTAAATAATAATTGTCCATCGCTATCCACTGTGGCTCATTGTGACTACGTAAGTGAGGGACAAACACCCGTAGCTGAGCGGCAGCATAGTATGTCTTGAGGTTAGGGAGGCCCACCCCTCCTTTATCTTTGGGCAACTTCAGCGTGGTGTAGGCTATCCTGGCCTTTTTCCCCTGCCACAGGAATTTCAGAATCTCCCTCTTAACCTGGATGAAGTAATGGTCCGGTACTTTGATAGGGAGCATCTGGAAGGGATAGAGGAACCTCGGGAGACAGGTCATTTTAACGGCATTAAGCCGACCGAGCCATGAGATTGTCAGTTTGTCCCACCTGGCCAGGTCCGCACGAAGGTTAGTAAGAGGTTGTGGGAAATTCGCTTCATATAGGGAGTCTAATTGTTTTGTAATCTGTATCCCTAAGTATTGCATTTTGTCGTGCTCTATCGTCAGTCCCAGGGAGGAATATTTTGCGATGTTTACCTCCGCATCTCACTGAAGGGGGAAGACCGTGGATTTGGCACGATTAATCTTAAACCCTGATAGGCGACCGTAGTTTTCTAGGAGGAGGATGGCACGGGGAACGGATTTCTTGGGGTTGACCACATGTAGGAGTATGTCGTCGGCATACAAAGCCAACCTGTATTCAGTGGGTCCCAGATGGATCCCATCTATGCCAGTGTCCCTTCTAATATTGTGCGCCACCGGTTCGAGCGATAGGGCAAAAAAGATGGCGGACAGGGGGCATCCTTGTCTGGTGCCACGCGTCAATCGAAACCATCTCGAGTATTCCCCGTTCACAAATACGGAAGCAGTAGGTGATGAGTAAATCGCTTGGATTCCTTTTCTAAGGTTTGGGCCCAGTCCGATTTTCTTAAGAACCTCCATTAAGAAGCCCCACTCTACCCTATCAAACTATTTTCTGCATCGATGGAAAGGAGCACAGGATCAGTATTTAGATTGTGGGAGGCATGTATCAAGTGTAGTGTCTTGCGCATAGTATCTGCGCCTTGATGGCCGAGTATGAAGCCCACTTGGTCGGGATGGACAAGGCGGGGCAAGAAAGATTCAATCCTAGCCGCCAGGACCCTGGAATATATTTTGGCGTCTATGTTAAGCAAGGAAATGGGACGATACGATCCACAGTTTTTAGGGTCCCTCCCCTCTTTCGGGATAACCGTTATGAGCGCCTTGACAAAGGAGTCTGGGGGCTTCCCCGTTTCTAGAATTCGATTGAATAATCCGACAAGGAAGGGCGTGAGTTGTGTGGCAAATGTCTCGTAGAAGCCTGCCGTGTACCCATCCTCCCTCGGGGATTTGCCTAAGGCAAGTCTCTTAATAGCTTCCTGAATCTCTTCCCCGATATAGGGGCATCTAGGGTATCTGATTCAGTGCATGTCAGTTTGGGCATGTCAATATCATCTAAATAGGATTGAATGCTAGGTTTGTCTGGGTCCTTCTCCGGAGTGTACAGAGCTTCATAAAAGTCTGCAAAGGCTTCCGGGAGGTGGGGTGGTTCACTTCAGAGCCGGATCCTCCGTCGAATATTTCCAACACCCTGCGTTCCGCCTGTTGGGCATGTAGTCTGGCCGCCAACAACGCGTCCGCTTTGTCTCCCTTCTCATAAAATTTTTGCTTCAAGAGGAGAAGTTTGCGAGCCACTTGCTCATGTTCCAGGAGGCGTAGTTCCTCTCTTTTTTTCTTGGCTTCTGGAATTTTGTTAGGATCAATGGTATCCCTTTCTCTTGCTTCGCTCTCTAATTGGGCGATTTCCCTGCGGAGTCTGTTTTCAATCAGGGCCCTCTCTCTTTTTTTTTTGGCTCCCTCCCTCATAAGGATTCCCCTCCACGTCGCCTTACCAGCCTCCCAGACTCCCTGTTTGGAGACCTCCCCAGTATCATTCAGTCATAAGTATTCATCAATTTCAGTCTCCATCTCTAACTTAAAAACGGGATCTTTCCATAACGTTTCATTACACCTCCATTGTCCGCATCGGACAGGGACTCCCATACCAAGTCGACAAACACCATATCGTGGTCCGACCAAGAGATTGCCTTGATTTCTGAGTGTGAGGCCGTGTCATATAGGTCTCTTGAAGAGTAGAGATAATCAATACGGGTGAGTGTATTGTGTGGGGCTGAGAAAAAGGTGTACTCCCTCCCCATAGGGTGCATGCAGCGCCACACATCAACCAGACCATACAGCTGCATCATTGTTTTCAATTGGGCGTGATCCCCTCTGCATTTATCACGTGTTTCTGGGTTACCAGGATGCCAATCTAACTCGGGGTCAGCCCATGTATTAAAATCTCCACCAAGGATGACATGTCCTGTCGCTTCTAGCATAATTTTGGGTATTGTTTTAGAAAGGAATCTGGCCTGCCCCACGTTGGGGGAGTAAGGATACCTTCCCAATGGTCCCCGAGACAAGAAGGGCGCGACCCTCCGCATCAGACCAGATCTTTGTGGCCTCGAAATCTATCCGCTTTCTGGTGAGTATTCCCACTCCACCCTTCTTCAATGGTCCAGAGCCCCAGAACTCCAGCCCGGATTGCCTTCCCAGGATCACTCTTTCCTCGCCTCTCATATATTTGGTCTCTTGCAAAAAAAGTATATCCAGTTTCGACCTTCGGAACTCTCTAAAGACGAGTGATCTCTTAGTGGGCGAATTAAGACCCTTAACATTCAGCGTTACCACCCTCATGGTACCCCTGGAGCGTGATTCAGCGGTCATCACAACAGCCTATTTCATGCCCGTATGCACTCGATGACCATCTCAACCTCTTCCCTTGATGTTCGAATAACCACGCAGCCACTTTCCCTTGTAGAACTCTTAGTTGTATCTTTGGTATGACACATGTCCTCATCTCCCTTCCCCACCCGCCCCTTCCCCTCCCTCCCTGAGTTCGGTGGCATCCGATTGAGCCCAGTTAGAAGCACTGGCCCAAAATCGAACCACCAGTGGAGACCGTTACCTCACGGTCCCCTTACACAGTAAACATAAAAAGTGACTAATGAGCCCCTTGCAGCCTCCCCTCGGAATGAACATGTCAATGCAATATAAGTGGGAGATCCAAACAACTTCTCTCAGCATACTCCCTTAATTTTTTCACATTAGAACATAATTTAGCTGTAATGTACCATACTCTTCCAGTGTCAACTGCCCCCTTCGGGGGAGCCGTTCCCTCTCCAGTATTTTCTCGAGCCTTTCACCTTCCTTCTCTTCGGACCCTGTGTCTGCCATTCCCCTTCCTTCCTGGAAGGGGAATGGCAGAGATGCACGCTTTGATGTCCTGCTCAGAGTTTAACCTGATTCTCGTGCCCTCATGTTCAAAGGAAAGAGAAAAGCATGTGTCTCGAGATTTGAGCCATGTAGTAAGAGGCTTGCACATTTTCCTCAGGGCCAAGGTCAGGGAGGAGAGGTCCTGGTAAATAGATATTTGGGCTCCACTCAGGGTGATGGTACCTCCACTCCTCGCCTTTTCCAACACTCTCATCTTGTCCTGATAGCAGTGGAATCGTGCCAGGACTGATCGCAGGCCTCCAGGCGGGCCCCCCGCCCTGTGAATGTGCTCTGTCTTGGGTTCATCAATATTATCATCGGCAACAAGGAGCTTGATGATGTCATGTAGGGTCGATTTCAGGTCCTCTTCTGTCTCCCCTTCTTTCCCCGGGAATCCCAAAAAAACGCAGGTTGTTCCTCCTTTCTTGGTTCTCCAAATCGTCGATCTTAAGCTTGAAGTCCTGTTCTTTTCGTTCAAGTTCAGATATTCTGAGGGTCAGCTGTGTTTCGAGAACATCAATTGAGGCCTGGTTGTGCTCGACCCCTTCGACCCTGTCCTCTATGCTGTCAAGACGCTGTGTGAGCTTATCAATCTTTCCCCCAATGTTGGCCCCCATGTTTCTTATTTCGGCGAGCAATCCGGCAATGTCTCCTTTGGTGGCGGTTGTGTCCGTATCAATGGTAGGGGCCAGCAGGGTGGCCATTTTGGGGTTGTCGTCAGGACGGGTTGGGGAACTGTAAGCGTAGATGGCCAATTTCTGTTGGGGGTTCATGCGCCTGATTTTGTGAGTACTGGACTCTGAACAGTTTGGTAGGTGGGTTATTCATTGTCACAGAGGAGGCACACACCCCTTCCCCTTGTATTGGCTCTTATGTTTTGTGAGCAGGGGATACCGCCACAGGGGGCCTTACCCTCTGTGATATGAATGAGACTATTTTTGCGACCCGGATAGGGTGATCCGACCGTGAGGGTAGTCGTGAGTTCAGTCAGGGGTGACCCCCGGTAATCTCATGGTCGATCCTTCGCGATAATTCGCCATGCATGGGAGGAAGTCGTTTGTCGTGTGGCCGGTCCCGTGGGGTTATTCCAGGGGAATTCAGATTCTCTGTGCACTGCGGGGAACCAATGTGGGCCACTTTACGTAATTCGTGCGGCCTTCCCGGGTCAGCGACGTCTACAGTGCAACGGGTTAGTTCTGTGTTTCTTGGGGTAAATATCTCAAGGCCTATACAGTTTGGGAGGCACCGGTCCCCACGTGTCCGTGGTCTACTGTTGGGTCTCTATCCCCTTCGGGGAGTCTGGCACAGTTTCAGCCCGGGATGGCGAAAGGGAATATGGTCGTCCTTACACCTCTGCCCCTGTAGCTGGATGCGCAATCGGGTGGGGATCCAGAGCGCAAGTGAAAGCCGCCTCTTAGGACTTGGGCGCGCGTATTCTGGGGCAAGCTTGTGAGGGCCCGATCTGAATGCAGGGGGCTGGGCAAAATCGTCACCGGGCCTGCTGTGGCGCTGGGGTGAAGCTGTCGAAGGTACACGGGTAGCGGGAAGGGGGTCAATGTTCTGGTGGATATATGTTTGGCCAGTATACATGAAATGGATTGGTCATATTGTTTCATGAATATCATGGGTATTATTTATTGTGGTTGATTTAGGATGCACACGAACACGAAATTGTGATGATTCTGTTTATGAAATTGTTCAGCCTTGAAAAAGTCCTTTGGGGCCGAAACACATGTTGACTTGAACACTGTGGACTTTAATTTATTCATTAAATTGCAACTATGTGATACTATGGAAACGTGTATTATCACACATCATTAACTTGCAATTGATTAGACAGTAACACATGGTACTCCATGATATAATTACAGATTGACCTAGCACAAATGTGTTTATAGGAATCCTTTTATCTCATGAAGTGTGTGCTCAGATTGTAATCTTCCTCTTCTACTCCAGGATTGGCTTTCTGACAGAAAAAAGAACACAATACAAATATCTTGTACTAACACGATCATTAACGTGATGGAGAATTATAGAGAAGCATCCATTTTGGAGCATATGTGCTACTGATCACGTATAATTAGTAAACCACCTATTTGAACCCACCTACCCAACTCTTTTAAGAGTTTTGAGAAGCCATTTCAAAAGGAGGAGGGAATACCTAGTTTGGAGCTCACATTCACAAAAGCAATCCAAAAGTATTTCCCGCCATCAGCCAAGAGGCAGATTTGTCAGAGACTGTATATTAAAAGTACTGTCAAGAGCTGGTCAGCAAGTTTGTGTGTTCTTGTAATGCGTCAGAATACAAGCAACCATGTATCTATTCCAATTAGAATGAATCCTTAGCAGTCAGGTGGGTACGGATAGTAATATGTCATAACAATTATTTATTAATATGCACCTATGTTGTCATGCTGTCGAAACTGTCCACCTCAGTCACTCATTCACTCATTCACTTATTCACTCATTCACTCATGCACTCGTACTCCCTCTCCCAGTCACCTTCTCAGCTATTGCTTTTCTCACTCCCTAGATACAGCTCTCCAGGCCAGACGAAAATCGAAAGTGGTCCGAAAAAGAGTGACCATTTGCTACAGCCACCCTATCAAGTATAACGTTGCTGGATAGCAGTGACATTTGGTGCAATGATTAACAGTGTCACTTTGTATCAATGAAACTGAATTATGTCACCAAGATATTGCATTCAAAACTAAATAGTGCGGTACAGTGTCACTCCAAATCCTCCCAATCAGAAAGTTTCTTCCAGCATAGGCTGCAATTTACCCGATCATAAATGTGTCTTAAATCGATCATAACTACACATAAGTAAATATTATTTTCAAAATATATAGCTTTGATTTTTGTGCTCCCTTCCAATGCCATTGCGGTGATGAGAAACATGTTATACCACCTATCATGTCCGCAGTCACATACTTTACTGCGCAAGGGGTCAATGGGATGTGTGGTATCTCCCAAGATACAGCATGCGCCTTTGTGACTCTTTCTCCTCATCACTTCTTGCTCTCACTAGGCCTGTTGCTTGAGTAAACATCTGCTAAGAGAAATTAAATATGGCAATGCCTTCAAATGCAGAGTGGTTTGCAAATCCTAGTGACAAGTGGGCACGAATTGCACGTATTACATCAACCGCAAAGGAAGAGTGACAGTGTTATCTACCACTTGCATGTGTTGTTGATTAGCACCATTGTGGACCACACACTAAGTTTCCTTTCCTTTCATTGTGTTTCTCTTCCCTTTGTTGGTACCTTGTCAGCTTTCACCATTTCCTGCATTGCCCCTTTTTCTGCACTTCCCTTCTTCTCTTTTCTTTATTTACATCTCTAAATCTCTCTTTCTCTCCCGTTTCTGTCTTTGACATTGAAAGAAGGGAAAGAAAGGGGAAGGCTGGCTCAGACTCTAGGGCGTATGTTGGCTCTGTGGCTCACGCACCACCCGTGACCCAGTGAAGGGGCAACTGGCAAATGATGTGTCTTGTCTGAATGAATCCCTGCATAAGTACATCTGTGCAACATATGAACAGTGCAGTATAAATGCGACACGAAGGCGCCTGCAACCATTGGCTCTCCAGATGTCCTGCACTATGAATACCATCATCCCCAGCCAGCATAGTCGACGGTGAGGGATCATGGGAGTCATAATCCAAACCACCTGCCCAGCCGCTTGCTGCAGAACACTTAGAGCCTAATTCATGGAACGTTTAGCACAGTGCCAGGGGATTTTGCCATGGTGCAAAGTTACTTTGCTCTGCCAACAAACACGCTGATTCACAGAGCAGTGCAAAGTGTATTTTTGCAGAGGAAAGTCATGTTGGACTGGAAAAGTAATCCTTGCATTGGCCTTCATGGGCAGTGCAAAGAGTACTTTGGCAGTGCAAAGTGACTTTACTCCACAAACATACACTTTATCTCCATGCATAAGATCTTTGGATTCCTAAAAGGTGAACAAATTGAACATTGGTGTCCCAGTTGGCAACACGTGCCCCTACATATATTACAAAAGGCTAGAGATGTAGGTGTTATTTTAGGGGCTTTTTCAAAGAAATGGGAGTCACATGAGTCTTCTATCAGTTAGGAGTCACCTGCCTGAGGGGGTGTGGAACAGACGCAAGAATGTGGGTCCCTTCTACAATGCACATATGCAGGCGAAAGCAAAAACAACCAATGGGGGAAGATGTTTTTGATCCGTCATGGATTGTGTGCATGCATGCCACTGTCAGTGCCCTCTAGCATTCACCTGTCACAAACACATGCATACGTCGCCTCTGCAATTAAAATGATCTAAACTAAAAAAAAATAAAAAATAAATAAACATATAATGCGTGTTATCCGCCGTGGTGACTGATACGCCAGCACCAAGGGAAAAGCAAAGACGAAACCAAAACAGAGGCCTCCTGGGGTTCGACTGTCACTCTTGATGGGACATTTAGAACGTGTAAGACGTGTACTTGGTTATAGAGAGGCAATTGGATCGCGGTCGGTTTTGAAATTCAGTGTGCGATCCAGGCGTGTCCAGGATGCTAACCTACGGTATCATCCTACGGTATCACCCTAAGTATGCATCCCTATCCCTTCATCGTGTTATTTCGAGGATATGGCGCATGAGACTGCCATGGATGCAGGTACAACGTTGTAAATTATTACTCCCTGGAATCAGACTGCATCTTTCGTTCTGATTTGTGATGGCGAATCTAAAAAGGCCACAGTGCCTTTGCTGCTTAAAAGGGCAAAAGCGCTAGCATATTGCGCGCCCTCTCCTTGGTGCCACCGTCGTGAAATATGGGGTCAGATGTGGTCTGCGCGATGCAAGATAGCTTTTCAGGCAAAATACTGTGATGAATTGCTTCGCGTTTGCAGATGTGTTAAAGCAGATTGCATGTTCTCCTTGTGCTGACACAGCCGGTGCATGGACTCCGAGCACTTTATCCTGCCATCGCACCGCCGAGCGAGCGCTCTCCCTGTGTGTACGTTCAGCACTGCGCAGCGCATCGAATGGAAGGGCATTGGTCGCTGCCTATCAGTTTCCATGTATATAGCACAGCTGGACGAGAAAAAAGCTGCATTATTTTAAATAAGAACACGAATGGGGGGTGGGCTGTATTTTGGTGCCACATTAACAAGAGCAATTGAAAGCAAAGCATTTTATAAACACATCTGACTTATCAATGACACATATATTGTTTGGTTTAGACATTCATGCTGAGCAATCTATGAATGGCGTAGGATATTCAAGAAAGGACCACAACAGCATTATGATAAAACATTTGTTTTACTCTGCTGCCATCATTCACAGAGTTTGGGGACACGGGTATCATATACATATATATTTCATCTTAAGGGGCGAGTTCCGCTGCTTTCATCCAGGTCACTGAGGCTGGCAACAGGTATGTCTATTTGTGCCCCCTAGTGACAGTAGTGCGTGCGGTGACGTAATAGCCTCACGCCTTCTGGGAATGCAAGCACGAGCACCGACTCTAAGCAGCAAGGCTAGCAAAGACACGGTTCCTGGCAACAGCCAAAGCTGCCATTATTCTGGCACTTCCCGGTATTCTCCAAGCACTCCCAGGTGATGCATGGCTATTATTATATGACAATTGTTCTGTGGGCGACCAGAAACAAGAGCTGTGAGGAACCCCATTTTGGGGGCGAGCAGAAGCGGGCCTATGTGATTTACATCGCGCTCTTTTTAGACCTTGCTCGTTGTTCCAGGCAGCTCTCCTGGACGCTTATGCAAAGTGTAATATCCCCACAATAAGCGAGGTGCAGAGGATAGCGTGGGATACGGTTGTGGGGCAATCCCTCAGAGCGGGCATGCTTACAGCACTGCCGGCATGATTGCATATGGTGTTGTTTTATTGTCTGGTTCATATTTATTTGAAAAATGTACTGTCGCATAACAGAATTACTGGCAATCCAGGTGCAATGGCCTTCACATAGTAATAACAGTTTCAGGAGCTAACAACAAAATGTAACTTGGTCTACTGTCGAGGATCAAATTACTCCGCTCCTTTTATTGCCTGCTAGCGCTGAACTGCTTCTATATCATTCACAGATTAAACGCTGCAGAATGCATTGCGAAATATATTGCCAAGTCTGGCGGGGTAGCTGGTGGTATAGAAAAGCAACATTATTTACAAGAGGGAAGGTGTTTTCAAAAGCACCCTGTCCAGATAGGCATAGATCTCACATGTCTAAGCATGTTTCATGCACGTGAAAATGCGGGGCAGTCAATAGGAAGTGGTGCATCAAGATGCACATGTTGGCATGTTGCTCTGATAGATATCCTGCACTTGGGTCATTTTAATCAGGTTCATGCAAAGTCAAAACACAGAAGGGATGTCCATGGTTTCATGAGGAACATTGGCATTGTGAAGAATCAAGTGTATGCCAACTCATTGTTGCATGTGGTAGAAAGCAAGTTAAAGGAGTCAACTATGCAGCCTGGAGAGCAGTGGTGGTGATTTGGACGGATTGGCATTGGGCAAGGGAGTAGGAGCCCTGGCTTTTTATATATATATAAGAAAATCATACAACCACTGATAACATCGTTTTGTGGCTCAGGTACATTGACGACCTTTTTATAATATGGAAAGGATCGGAGAAAGCATGGATAACATTTGTAAAGCTTTTAAACAACAATGACCACAACCTGAGGTTCACAGAAACACATAGTAAAACTTTTCTAACTTTCTTGGATGTGAATCTCCGAATTGTGGATGAAACCTTGACCACGGAACTACACAGGAAACCAACTGGTACAAATACACCCCTGCATGCAACTAGTGGCCACCCTGAAAATCTAATATGGAGTATTCCATATGGCGAGTTTATAAGGATTCGGAGGAATTGCTCAACCTTGAAGGCCTACGACAATGATAGTAAAATGGCAGCAAAGGGTTTCCTGAGTCAATGTTACCCAAAGAAGGTCATTGCTAAAGCATATATAAAAGTGAGGAAGAAAGAAAGATCTGACCTGCTGACAGGAACTCGCTTAACAAACGAGTCCAATAAAGACAATGATGCTATAAGATTAATTCTTACGTATAATAATGAAACATCTGAAATTAAACGCATATTACAAAGACATTGGAAGATTTTACGAGCGGACAAAGACCTTGCACCTATTTTGAAAACTTATCCAGAAATCAGTCTCAGACGCAATTGCTCGCTCAAAGATTCTCTGGTCCAGAGTTTCCTAGCACAAGAAATAAAATCCACAAAAGAGACATGGTTGACCAAACAGAAGCAAGGTTTCCGTAAATGCACTAAATGCAACATTTGCAAATATGCCAAGAGTTGTTCAAATTACATACATCCGATTTTAGGTGATTCAATTAAGATTGCAGATAGAATCACATGCGAGACCGAATATGTGGTATATATACTCTCATGTACCTGTCAAAAATGGTACATAGGCAGCACCAAATGTAAACTCAAAATAAGAATTCAGCAACATGTGAGGGCCATTTTACATCAAGATCCGAATTATCCAATGGCCAAACATTTTTATGACTATCATCACTGCAATCTTGAGGATTTTCATTTCTTTGGCATTTACAGAATCGAGCATGATGTGAGAGGCGGAGATAGAGAAAAGACACTCCGTCAGAAAGAGACATGTTGCATTATAGACTTTGAGACCAAGTATCCTAAAGGACATAATACAGATGAAGAGATGTATACTTTTTTAGGCTGATATACCTATTGAAAATGATATGACGAGAATGTCATTGACATAAATAAATTACATTTTTATTTTATTTTTGCATTTTCGAATGGGGGAGTGCTTTCCATGGACTGTAGAGAAAACAGTCTTTTCCAACATATATATATATATATATATATATATATATATTTTACTTTAATACAATAATGCAGGTAATTCCATCTCTGAAAGGGTAATCTACGGATCAGTGTCCCCTTTCATAAGCTCCATGCCAAAAGCAGAGTGTGTACTTGTGCTCTAACACACAAACAGCCTAATCTGCTGCCCCAGCTCTAAAGGTAGCACAGAGCAAGTCCAGAGGGCACAGATGCCCATTTCACAGCTGCAGCGACAGCCACGTCCCTGTAGTGAATGGGTTGCATTCATTCGGACTGCCTATCTACCATCCAGTCCTGGTGCACTTCCAACGATCTCTGCCACAATGCCAGCAAGACTGAGATCCTTTAGATTGGGACCACTGATCCCTCTTTCTTCCCCTCATTCTGGCCATGCTCTATGGGCTCTCCCCCTTCTCTTTCATCTGAAGCCAGAAAACTTGGAGTCCTCTTTGACTCCTCACTCTCCTTCCTCCCTCACATTCAGGGCATTGCCAAGAAGTCCCACGTTCAACTCTTCCTTCTCAACAGAATTCTCCCTTTTCTCACTTTCCCAGAGAAACTCAATGTTACCCGAGCCCTGATTCTCTCTAGGCTTGACTACTGCAACAGCTTTCTATTGAATCTACCATAATCCTCTTTACAACCCCCTCAGCTAATCCAGAATAGGGAAGCAAGATTTATCCTTGGCCTCAAGCCCAGGGACAGCATCTCTCCTGCCCTAAAAAATCTTCCTTGACTCCCGGTTTCTGCATGGATTAAATTCAAATCCCTCTACATCATCCACAAGGCTGTCAGGGGCCAGGGACCATGCTATCTGCAACTTGCTCTTACTAAATACGTTCCTTCTAGACCTCTATGTTCCTCTGGATACCACTTTCAATGTGTTAAGCGTTTTGCTTACCAGAGGCGGAGGCCGATCTCTTTCTTCAGTTAGCTCCCTCTTATGGAACAGCCTCCCCCTTCCTCTTTGCCTTGAGCCGGACCTCCTCAAATTCTGGAAGGTCCTCAAGACTTTCCTTTTTATCTGCTCCTTCCCTTCTTCCCTCGTCTGCTAATCTCACAGTCACTGTGATTGGTCACCAGGGCCCTGGCCTCCCACACCCAATCGCCTTTGCCTCTACCTACCCACAGCACCTGCCTTGGCACCCACTGGCCTACACCACTGTAGGTTCACTTAAGTATTGCAGCTCAACGCTACCTAGCATTTACTATACCGGGCAATTACATCTGCCTCTCACCCATGAGCACGGACATTCCAGCACTTACCCTTGCTCCCTCTTCCCCTCTTTTCTCTCTGTACTTTCACGTTCTGAATAGTTACAATGTCTAGTATGTTTGTCTTTATCCTCCAGTGTATAAATTAGTCAAGTCAATAGCAATGAGACCAATGAATATAGCACTATTGAGTACTCTACTCGCAAATAGATAGAAATGTAAAAATGAACGAAATACGACTGTGATACATGGCCTCACCTTGACCAACAAACAGTTAGATTCAGCAAGCTGAGTAGTTTGTGGCAGGAGAACAGGTAGATGGCCACAGGTAGCACACTGATGAGTTTGCTCGAATCGGTCACAGAAGTTCACACATAGCACGACGACGAGCAGATTAGCATCGACCTCAGTGGTTCTCAGGTAGAATGTTCAGGAGTTGACTTGCAAAGCACAAAGATGTTCTCATGAGACATATCAAGTGGTTTATAAAGTATTAGAAACAGGGGTGTGTTTGTGAATGAATGACGTGCATATGTTGTGGTATTATGTGGTTTGCAGGGGGGCGGCCAGCGTGAGGGGGAATCCTGGCCAGAGACACGGGGTCTGAGGAGGCCATGTGAGCAATGGCCCCTGGGCGTGGGATACCTTTTGAAGTGTACATGCTGTTTGGCACCTTGGCCGTTTGCGCCCCTGACAGCACACCTTGGCAGCGCACATCCACTGGCGTGAACTGCCTTTGATAGAGGGGGGTGGGATGGATGGGCCGAGGGCGTGCAGATAAGGCACCGGAATACTGCTGAATGGAGACACACTTATGTGGATTGCAGGGGCGTGGCCTGTTTCAGGGGAGGCCTGCCTGGAGACACAGAGTCTGAGGAGGCCATGTGAGCAATGGCCCCTGGGCGTGGGATACCTTTTGAAGTGTATATGCTGTTTGGCACCTTGGCCGTTTGCGCCACTGACAGCCCCCCAAGGCAGCGCACATCCACTGGCGCAAACTGCCTTTGATAGAGGTTGGTGGGATGGATGGGCCGGGGGCGTGCAGACAAGGCACCGGAACACTGCTGAATGGAGACACGCTTATGTGGATTGCAGGGGCATGGCCTGTTTCAGGGGAGGCCTGCCTGGAGACACAGGGTCTGAGGAGGCCATGTGAGCAATGGCCCCTGGGCGTGGGATACCTTTTGAAGTGTAAATACTGTTTGGCACCTTGGCCGTTTGCGCCCCTGACAGCACACCTTGGCAGCGCACATCCACTGGCGCGAACTGCCTTTGATAGAGGGGGGTGGGATGGATGGGCCGGGGGCGTGCAGACAAGGCACCGGAACACTGCTGAATGGAGACACAATTGATTCATTTAAAAAATCGAAACAACCGTTGTTAAAATATATGTTGTGTTTTATTTTGTTTCTTATTTTGATGGCACAAAAATACTAAACTTTACACATTGTACAGGTCAGGTTGCAGCACAGCGAGGGAAAATCCCCTGTACTGACCGCTGTCACTGGGGAAAGTTTGTCTTATGGCACCAACGACACAGGCGGGTATTACTTTTCGAACGCGGTGTCCAAGCCTCCCGTGAAGCCACCATGTAAAGGAACCTTAGGCCACCAGCTTGTACCACCTGTAAAAAAGAATGATACAAACTGTTTTTAAATGACCAAGATAAGTTTATTAAACCTTTGTTGTCAATGACAATTCTTGTAACTAATGGTATTCTGCTCCGACAAATGCTATCTAGACACTGCACACTATTGAACGACTTCCACGCGTTACAATGATATGTAGATGTAATTTTGAATATAAGAGATGACCATGAAATAGTAGTGGCATCACAACCAGAGTATACTTACTCGTTACTCGGATTACAAGGACGAACAGTTGCGCGAAGTTCGTGCATAAGCACCATCATTATCCTCAACACGGACCGTGTGAGGCAGGCTGCCCTGAAGTCTGGCAGCTCGGTGATGCATTGCAGCCGTGGCTCGCCTTCCGAAATGTAGGCCGCGCATCCAGAGTTTTCACAGCAGCAGCAGTTCTCATCCTCGGTTGGCATTAGCTTGCACCGATTGCCTGTGCACCAGGTGGAAACACTGTCCATGCGACTAGGTCCGGGGTCTTCATCCGTTGATTCGTCCTGCCAACTGCCGTCCGAAGCCCCATCGTTTTTGCATGTTTCCCTTTCCAGTAGTTCCTCCTCGGTATACTCGGGCTCGTACATGTAGGGCATTATTGTAGCCATTGTGTGGTAAACAAACTAAAATAATTTATAGTGATGGTACAGGTATCTGTTCACACGGGCTACAAGCAGCGAAGGTAGCTGACCAGAGCACAGAAACAAGTCACAGAATACTCAAAGTAACACAGAGAGAAGAATGGAATTGAAAATCTGCTGCTGTGTGTTGTCAAACGGTCTGTTTATACTTATTGAGTAAAGAGGCGTCCTGCCATTTCCATGGCGACACGTCATTAGCTGAAGCGCAGCGATTGTTGATACGAGACTTGCTTTCGCGTTGGGAAATGGGCGGTACACGTCTGCTGATGACAGGCTCAGGGGTGGGGGATATGATTTAGTGCCGGAAAAGCAGGTCACCCAGGGCGATGCGGCAAGTGATAAGATTATCACAAAATGGCGGCGCCCTGCTGCCTGTTTTCGCGTGTGTTTAGTAAATGAAAACTCGGGTAAAGTCCATAGGAAATGTTTCTACGATCGACGGACTTAGGCTTAAAAACAGGGACAATAAAAAAGTCTGACCGAACCATTCCTTTAAGCCATTTCAAATGTTTCAATTAATCTTGCTGTTGTTGAACACACATATGTCACTGAAGGCGTATTGAAAACAATACATCATTTTTGAATGATACTTAGTAGTCAAAAAGATCTTTTGCCCTAGCCCTAGAGAGGATAGGGTGAAACATAGTTGGGCAAGAAGCAGAGCCACATGTGGAGTCTGGGGTAGACAGAGGGACTTGTGGGGAAGTCTCCATCGAGAAGAGAAGAGGTGGATGAAAAGTGGGCCTGAAGTGAAAGGCGAGGGAATCAGTTATAATAGAGATAACAAAAGAGATTCAATGCACTGTTACTATATTATGTATGTGTGTGTACAAATTGGGTCAACACGTCAATGACGAGAAAAACAATATCAATATTTTATGGTTGGGGAAACACCAGAGAACCACAGCAGATTATTACAACTTAAAACATGTTCATGAATTTAGAGTGATTTTACAATCCAAACACAGCTGGATACAGTTGATATTTAAAGAAGATTGCCCCTCTGAGAGGAAAATCAATATGCTCCTGTTTATCTGCCATAGATGGACCAGAATCTGATGCAGCTGTGCCAGATGAAGGTACAAAAAACTGACATGACAACATACACATTTGCTGATTTTGGACAGTGTTAAAACAGTGTTTGATTGTTAATGTGTGTAGGCCAGTCACGTCAGCACTGGTTGTACAATCTGCTCTCTTTTGGCAAAGGTGGGATAAAGACCCACAAAATATGATACTGCTAAAAATAGGCACACTCATTAAATGAGCACTAGCAAAATGTGCATGTACTCTGCGCTGGTTCTGTAGACAGACGTAATAACATTCTCATCACTTGTTGAAATCATTGATCCCGTAGGTCGCTGTTTCAAGTTGCTTAACACTTGATGTGCTTTTCACTCAGAAGTAAACTGCAATGAGAATGGGTGTGTGTGGCTGTCTGGTATACCCCAGAGCAGATGTGGAGGGGAGGTGAGAGTTGATGTGCTGCAGCATGATGGGACCTTCTGTGCTCTCTCCCCAACTGCCGCCTCACCCTGGTGTGGTGCAGTGCATTGGGGTGTATTGTGGTGCACATATCTCAGAAAGGGTGCATCTTAGGGCAGAGAAACCTTGTTTTCAAGGTCCCACAGGGACCTAGGGCCTCATTCCGAGTAGGGCGGTAAGGGTTAACGGTCACCGGTAACGAGGCCGGTGCCGTTAAACCCTTACCGCCATACTACGAGTTCCCTTTGCGGGTCCTTCCTTAACACCTGCTTTTAGCAGGCGTTAACGACGGGACCCGCAAAGGGGCACCATGGTTAAATAATTAACCATGGTAATTTACGGTACTGTTATTGCCGCCTTCCCCCTTCCTATTGAACCCTATGGGGGCTCAAATGGGAATGGGGAATGGCCCTGGTGAATGGGGAATTACCAGTCCCTCCGACCTCGGAATGGACCGGTAATTACTCCATTCACCAGGCCAGAGTTTGGACGAGTTCGGAGGCAGCCATGCCGCATATAGCGGCGTGGCTACTTCCGAACTTGGAATGAGGCCCATAGAGTTTTGTTCCCGGCGTCACGACACTTAAAATGTGTTTTGTCTGGTCCTTCTATGACCACATTGTTCATGTTTGTCTATTATATTTTAGTTCATACAGAACTTTTTACAACACAATTTATATTTTAAGTAAAACTCATCAATTGAATATTGTATAGAACAAAGCAATCCATTTTAAGAACACAATTAAACATTTAGATAGTTCATCATCACAGAACATGTTGATTTGTGTGTTAAATTTATTTTTTGTTTGTTTTGAAATCAATAGACAATCAATAAACAATCACTAAACAATCAATAGATTAACCATAGAGAATCAGTAAACAGTCAATAAACAAGGTCTATATTAAAAGAAGAAAAAGAAAAGGAGGAGAAAAAGGAAGAAAAAGGAAGTGTGAGACCAAACATTGGAGTTGAGCAAATATAAAACTGAACAATTCTGCAAAATTACAAATGTGAAAATATCTGAATGTGCAAATCGTTGCTCCCTAAAGTCCCAAGCAAATTCGATTTTTAAAGATTAAGACATTGTTCTATTTGTAACCAGAGGTGATAAAGTGCTATGTGGCAAGAGACTGACCCAGAATTAAGGCAATTGTTCAAAAAATCATTGGATTTGATCAAATCATACTTCTGTAGGAAGGGCCCGAAAATACAAATATAAAATATTGCTAATGAAGCGCACTCTGTGAAAACATGTTTTGCAGTTTCTAATTTGTGCAGGAATTTACAAAGTCTGCAAAATCTCTTTTCTGGCCCCAGTTTTCTCTGTTGACCACCGACTGAGAGTAGAGGTAGTTGTTTGATACGTAATAGCAACCTTAAGTTGCGTACTGCTGGGCTCTAACTTTTTAACAGGTAAGGCTGTGGCCCCCAATAGATATGTCTTACATTTGACACATATTTATAAGTCTCCAGTTTATCGTTGTGGTCACAGTTGTTATTCCAGTCCCAAAGATTGTGCATTCCCTTAAAGGAATTTTTTAACACATTATAACTGTTTTTTGTGTTGAAATGAGGAGACCAATTTATACATTGCAAAGTAGCGTTATTTAGGACATCAAAACTACTCCCACTATTTTCAGGTTCCGTGCCTCAATTAGCACCCAGCACCTCAAACAAAGGGCACTTTGAGCTAACCCATGTTTAAATGAACAATTCCCTGCGTTTTCTTGCAGCTTGGCCACCCAAAGAGAGAAGCCCCAGTTACTACCGTAAAAAATAATTTGGAGTTTAAAATATGCTTCTAGAAATAGCCCTCCAACTGATTTAACCAAGTGGTATCTTTCAATGTCACGTTCTCCAGCCGTAAAGTATGGCTGAGCAGAAACATTGTTTATATAATGTGAGTATTCCTTCTAACAAATAGCCTGCCGGCTATCCGGCAATTATATTGAATATATACGTGAACTGTCAGGCTTTTCTGGTCTTTATCTCCTTTATCAGAGAATAATCCACAAGGGTACTTATATCGAGTCTTGGATAGGCATAATTGTCCACATAATCTAAAGTGCCCAATGTGGTAATCATCTGGACTCCGTTGATCTTCTTTGTCGAAAACCAACATAGTTTTTGTCTTGCCTAAATTAATAGCCAGATCGTTTTCAGTGGCATATATCAGAAGCTCATTTAGTATAGACATCATCCTGGTATATGTATGATCGAAAATCACGAGGTCATCAGCATACAACATGATGGTGATCCACCTGATACTGATCTTGGGTGGACAGTTACCCTTTCTTGCAGTCAATGTGGCAAATTCACCAGAAATAAGTTAAACAACTGGGGGGCCACCACACAACCTTGCTTGACTCCCCTGTTGATAAGTAACGCAGAAGACACAAGGTCATCATTATCAAGGAGCACCCTTCGGCTTGTATCTGATTATATCAAGCAGCCAGATCGGGCAAAATAGTTCTAACTTTTGCAATACGGTGGTTTGATTAACCTGGTCAAAAGCAGCCCCAAAGTCCACATACAACGTAAAAGAGCTGGGTCTTGCCTTCTTTCTTGCCTTGTTCAACAATCTGTCCAACATTCTTAGATTGAGTTCTGTGGAGGAGCCTGGGCGAAAGCCAATCTGAAAAATGTACATGACATTATGTGACTCGACCCACCCTTGCAATTCTTTTAACAAAAAGGTGAACAATTTCCCAGTCTTGTCTAACATATGTAGCAGTCTGTAATTTTCCAGCGAACTTCAATTTACCTTTTTGTACACTGGAATCAATACAGACTGCCACCATGTTTCCCGAGATATTGTGCTGTGTATATACCTTAACAAATAGTTCTTCCAGAATCTCGGGCCACCCTTTGGGTTCCTTCTTTGCTACATTTGCTAAACCATTTGGTCCATGGGCTTTTGAGCTCTTTAATCTCTTGATGGTGAGTTTGATTTCTTCTTTGGACCTTTTAATGGGTCAGTGGGTTTCCCTGGCTAGCTCATGCTACGGGGTAAATCCCACCTCTTCGTCTTCTTCCTTATGTAACTCAACTACATCTCCTTGCTTATAGGGTTCATAATAGATGTCTCCTTTGGGGCCCTGGCCAGAGTTAATTTTTGCCAAATGAAGCTGGAATTTCTACTCCTAAAATCCCCTATAATGCTTTTTATGGAGAATTGCCATCCTCCGCTTCAGTTTCTATAGTCTTGCTTAATCTTATCAAGTTTTCTTGCCATATACTTCATGGGAATCAAAGATTTCCTCTGCTCTCTTATTTTTCCGTTCATCCCCTGGTTAGGGTCGCGGATTGCCACTTCAAATAAGTGTGGGTCTACTTTATCAGTAGCAAGATGACGATGGCCTCTAAAAATCCCTGTCTTAGTGGCCAGACTCCCCCACCATTTTTGTATTTCATTAGCAGAGGAATTTTGTAACATCATTCTACCATACAGAAATTCTAATGTTGCCCACTTTGTGCTATTTCTCCAGATGTATTTCCCAGTACAATCTCTCTTAGCACACCCATTGATTAATACCAACTCCCACTCTTTTAAGAAGGATACCCACAGGTTTTCTGTCTATTTGACCTTTTTTGCAAAAAGACACTTTCACTTCTAACATTCTCATGAGAGGCACACTTGTCTTTGTCATTGCAGCAGTAATTTAAGTCTCGTCCGACTAATATACCCACATGGCCCGTGCTGCCTGCCCAATCCGTCCAGATCTTGTCAATATATTAAAATACACCCTTTGTGTAAGTACCCCTTGGTGGGTCATACACATTGAATAACATATGTTTTTTTAGTGTCCCTATTCTTCCAAGAGACCCCCACTGCAAGTATATTTCCATGACTGTCCTGTGTTGCCATTGCTGCAGTACCTCAATGATGTTTTATCCCAATAATTAGCCTGCCGTAACGGCGCCCTTTCAGGCCTTTCTTTGCCAGGGCTTGATGTAGATGATATTCATCTATAGTGATTGGGGAAGTCAGCCAAGTTTCCAACAGAATGAACATGTCCTTTTCCATTAGAGTAGTTAAGGAACCCTCTTTTGACAGCACATGAGAATGGCCTCTGGTGTTCCAACATGGCAATTTAAATAATCATGTGTTGCCAGCACTTTGCAAACTCATAAGCCACTACCAGCCTTGTGTATTCTCAAATATAATCTGGGGTAGGGTTAATCGCTCTTCTCCCCTTTGAGCACCCCTTCTGTTCACCCTTACAGTGCTTACAGCCGGCAGTAGGGGGCCATATAACTACTTTTTTATGGTTTGGTCTATTTGACCTAAAACATTTGACCTAATCAAATTTGATTGAATTTATTTGACATTTTGTTTGGTCTAAAAGGCGTGGGGAGACCCCCCGCTTCCCCTGTCCCTGCTTCCCCTCCACCTAATCTATACCCTTACCCACCCCCATATATATATATATATTTAATTAAATTTGACCTAAAAAAAGGTCAAAAGAATTCAATCAAATGTTTTAGGTCAAATATTTTGAGGTGAATTATGCTAATACCTTTTTTTATCCAGCACATAACCAAGGGTACCCAGGGTGATCTGGTGCAAATGAATCAATGAAACCATTGCATCCACAAAAAAGCGAATGAGTTTAATATTACCCTCTCCCTGATGTAGGGGTACAACAAAGTCACTCTTATATAGTACTCTCGGGGTAGGGATCTTAGAGAGCAGTTTTAATAGCTCTGAATGATTCATACTCCGTGTTTCCTGGTTGTGCTGCATTGGGTAAATCGTAAAAACGTTTGGACCCAGTATTGTCCACTCCTGCGCCCTCTTACTTTGCGGCGGCTTATTTGGGAAGAGCCATGCCTTTGCCTTTTCTGTTTTTCCCTTATTGTTTTGACCAGAGTCAGGTAGAGGAGAGGCTAGTGGCATTTCTTGTGTGGGGAGGGGTTCGGGGGGGGTCATCTGAAAGCAAAGATCCCTCCTCTCCAGTAGCATTAACGTTCTCCTGAGCAATGTCATAACTAGCCAGCTAGCTAGAGTGCCAGCATTCTTTTGTAATCTCCTTTTCCATCGACTCTCCCGCCTTTTCTTCTTCTTTGATTTTTGGATAGAAGTAGGTGCAGTTGTAGAATTGCAAGCTTCATTCAGGGGCTTGTTTGTACTGGAGTGTGGGGTAATCCCTGATTTCCCTGCCAGTCGCTCTAGGTATTTTGCCTACCCCTCTCCTTGCACATTGAGAAACCCATAGGGACAGCGCCATTCCCTTCTTCTACCCTGTAATCACGCTGATTATTACTCAACGTGAGTCCATCGTTGAGCACAGCATTTGCCGCTTCTTCCAGTTAATCTTCCAGTCGGTTTGTTTTATGGCTTGCAACTTAATGTTCAAATAGTGCAGTTACATGCTGGATAGTGCTGCTCTGCAGTTGCACATCCTCGCAATCCTTCTCATAGTTTCAAGAGGATTTTCACAGCGAATTGCAGCAATCCTATACTGGATGGTTAGAGATAGCGGCCATCCGAGCTGGCTACCCCTCGTCATGCTGAGGTAAAGATTTGCAGACATTCTTGGGGATTTTCCTGCATCTGCTGTGCAAGGGGATGTGGGGTGGGGGACACGTTGTGGCAGTGAGGCAGGTTTTCCACTCTAACAGTTATTCGCTGTTTGCTGCTGCATATTTTCTTGTACAGAATAACAGAATTCGAGCAGTGGGTTGTTGCCTATTTCAATCGATTTGAGACGCCCACCCTTTGAAATGTTGGCCAATGAATTTGATGCATTCTTGTCTCCCCCAGCGTCCCCAGCGGAATCAGGCAAGAAAAAGGCAGTAATTTTGCCTTGCGAACAGTCATCAGGTCGAGCAATGGCCTCCTTCCTTGAATTCCCTAGTCGATTGGTACTGATCTTATGTGAGATGCCTATTCCTGTAAGGCTTGCCTTTTCTTACTTAAAGTGCACACTTTCATTCTATTAACTGTCTTCCAAGGTAACTGCTGAACCCATATGCATGCATTATTGTTGGCCGACCCCGAACCCTCACCCGAAATAATTTCGCTCAGAACATTTTGTCAAGTGTTGGCAATAAAAGGCCATAGGATTTTATTGTGCAGATATGGTTATGGAGATAACAATAATCACATATCATAACAATATCATACTTTTGGGCACCGGGTCCTGAGGTTATCCGCTCTGGCCCGTGCCGCCTTCTCATGCCCTTTACCTTTTTTCCCTCGTTCTCCCTTATTTGTCGGGTGGGAGGGTTTTGTGGTAAAGAAGCAAAGTGTGGAAGACGCTGAGTGAACAGCGAACCTCCTGTTAGTTTGGGTCCCCGTTCAGGGTCCACAAACAGATTATGTTTTTCTTAGAGCATTCTGCTCTTATTTATAAGACATCTTTGATGTGTATAGTAGTGGGGGCTGTGCGCCAGCCCCCGGCCGGATAGCCGACATGTCTGGTCCCCTGAGGGGGTGGGGGAGCAGGTCTTTGAACATGGGCCCTGCCTGACTGTTGGTTTTCCTTCGGTGCTTAGCACCTTGTTGCTTGGAGGAAGGTTGAGGTGATTGTTCACACTTCACCCTTCCTCGGCTTTGTGTGACAGAGACTGTGTGTCTCTGTAGCTTGTGGAGGAGAAGAGCAGGCATGGGGGTGGGGCCTGCCCCACTCCTGGCCTGCTGAATGGTAACATCAGTTACCCGGCCTCGCCTTGGGCGGCCCTGCGGTATTGCCCAAATTAAAGGGAATGTAGTCTTCAGCTTGCACTCAAATGTACACTAATGAACTTGCAAGTGGACTGGCACACTTTGATCAGATCACAATTAGCAGAAAACCAGTGGGTAAGCGGGTTGTGCATGACTTTCTACAGCGGCGCCTCGACAGGGTTATGTAACAAAGAAGTAGACCCCTCTGTCCCTCAGCGGACCTCTGCAGACCACTTCTGCCACTCCCCACTCTGCACTCAGGAGATACAAAATACAAGGAGATTCAAGATGGCAGCCCCACCAGTCGCCTTTCAGTGACCTCCAGTGCCTCTATCACACAGCCGCCAGACACCAAATAATTCTTCACACACCCACTGCAAGTCCACTAACAGCAGGTTGAGACCAAGGCTCCAGACCCACCATTAGTGTACAGGTAGCACTATTTTTGGGTGTAGCAGTACACAAGACAACAGATTCACCACATTCTCTTTACACTGCACCCATGGTATAGTGCATATATACTCCTGGGGCCATTCAGGTTTTACCAAGGGAAGCAGAAATACAGCGAGACCCAGCACCCAAATACCAAAAATTCAGGCAGCATGGAGTTTGGTGCCATGCCGCAATCCTCACTAGTCACAGCTCCCTTAGACTTCCTTAGGCTGTCAGGAGCTGGTCGACCACAACAATACTATCTGGGAATGTACGTGATCACTGAGCTGCCCATAACTGCACTGAAAAGAATGTTGACGCCAATTACGGCGTATTGCAGTGATCAGATAGATCACTTTGCCTGCATCCTCGGTCCACATTCCACTACCCACTCCCCCCCACTTACCTTTATGGCAGCACACTTATGTGTTTACCGCCGACTCCCCACTACCCCTGAGGCTTCAGTTCCTCCCACTTACGTGGGTCAAAGCTGCCATCGCAGGGTGCTTTATTTTCTTTTTTTACAACATTCTTGTCCCCCGCTTACCACGATGGTAAGCGGGGGCCCTTCCGCAACCTTAGACTCCTATTATTGTGCTCAAGGAGAGTACAGGACACCTCTGCAACCCCCTCTCTGCTTGGGTGCAGTATTGGGAGATGGCAAAAAGGAAATGTACCAAAGTCGCCGTAACTGCTTAGTCGCAGTTACGTGGTTGACATTTTGGTACATTTCCCTATCTGGCACTGGTTTCCCTTAATGGTGCTCTACAAGTCACATGTCTCGCTGCAGAAAAACTCCTTCAGGTCCTTCAGTCCTTTGCTGTGAATGGAGGAATGCTAGAGAAGCAGACCTTTTGACATTGTGAACGTGTCAAGCCGCACTGAATGTGTCGCTACACTTTAGCCGCTTCCGACACAATCCTTGTCTCGTTATCCACGTTGATGTTTTGCCAATATCATTTGTGCAGTGCAAATATCTTGAAAATGGTGAGTCCTAAGACCTTGAAACATGTCGAGACTGTTAAAATGACACTCACATTGATGTTTTGCTGCTTTCAGGCAACCATCTCATGTGTGTAGGGGCTGAAATCCAGGGAAAGGGGTGGAGTGTCTACATGTAACATAGCAAGTGACGTCCAGCGGGTCCTCACAGGTAACTGTGCAACATTTGGTGCAGATTGATGGCACAGTCTGCAATTGAGTACAGAACAAACAAACTAACAGATTTTCCATTTTATGTAGATATATACTAGCAAAGAGTACCCTTACTCCGCACGCGTTCTGTAGACAGACATGATAACACTCTCATCAATTGTTGAAAATCAATAATCCTGTAGATTACTGTTCTGAGTCACTTGTAACTTCATGTGCTTTGCACTCTGAAGTAAACTACGCTGAGGATGGACATGGGTCGCTGGCTGTCCTAGAGCAGACGTGGGCGATGGGTTGAGAGCTGGCATGCTGCAACATACTGGTACCTTCTATGGGCTCTCCCTACCTGTCGCCTCACTCTGGCACAGTGCAGTGCATTGCAATGCAAATATCTTGGAGTGCATCCTAGAAACTGGAAACGTGCTTTTGAGTTGTGTTCCTCGCATTGGGACGCTTAAAATGAGCTTCATCCTGTCCTTCTATGATCACATTGATGTTTCACCGATTTCAGCCAAGTGTCTCATATGTCAAGGGCTCAATTCTGGGGAAAGTGATGGGGTGTCTAAATGTCATGTAGTCAGTAATGTCCAGAGTGTCCTAACAGGTAACTATGCAACATTTGGTGCGGAATGGTGCAACAGTGTGGAATTGTAAAAGAAACGACAAACAGATGTTCTGCTTTACATATAGAGAGAGATAAAGATTTTGCCATGCCGTAACACAATCACAGACACAACATAACAAATAATAAATAATAAAGACAGTAGCGAGAGGGTGTTTATGTTTATATTGATATTTGAGGATGTGCATAGTGCTCATGCTTTGAGAACACTGCTTTATAGGACATTCCAGACTTTATGAACATGAAGTGGTGTCAGCGAAATCGTAATGAGAAACACATGTTCACTGTCAATGCTCTCCAGAATTTCAATATGTCTGGCTGCATGCATGGCAATGTATGCTGAAATCTCTGGAGGGAAGTGCATTTGAGGTGCTGTGATGTTCTCGTAATATGCTTGCATTTAGGTTTACTGGGAAGAAGCAGAATTTGGGAGATTGATCTTGAGTATTTGGTTGGCTAATGGCAAGAATGCACTCTGATAAGGTTTGCACAGCTTGCAAAATCTCCAGTTGCTGCATTTATGTTTCCCCCTCTACATAATGGGGTACGTTGAAGGGATCAAGATGCATTCGGCAGAGGGTCGAGGGGGCTCAGTGTGGCACCCCCCTGTAAAAAAAAGGAAATCCGCTGCTGCTGTTTTTACTGCCAGCATGAATATACTGATATTAGCACAGAGCAGATAAGGTAGCCTAAAGCGGTGCTATAGAAGATTTGTGTGCCTGGCTTTGTGCCTTGAAATCTAAAAGGATGAAAGTACAATATCAAAGTATTCAAAGTGCTTTTTGGAACATCAGGAAAAGTCCAAGTTATAATACGCTTTATGAATTCCCAAGCGACACTTGCACATAAAGCTTAAACAAGAAAGGTGATATGAGATGCATTCTGAGATTGTACTCATTCTACCATGAGGCTCATTTTGAGCTAGTCGTAATGGGAATAAAATGCATAAAAGGCTCATTTTCCTTGATGTATATGTTGGAGAAGAGGAGCAGAACGTAATGTAAATGTCTTCCACTCTCTTCGTCTCCGCCATACGGATACTCTAGCATTTGCACCCCCATGCATTTTCAAGCCAGTGCAAATGGTGGGGAACCTTATGGGGTCTGCCGACTTTTTGCACCAGAAAAGCAGTGTCAGACTCCAAAGGAATCTATACATGGCAGACAGCGTTTAATCAATTTGCTGTGCATCCTTTTGCACTCAGTCATGCAAATGAGGAACAGTCAGTGGCCGGGACACGTACGTGAATGTGTACAGGTAACGGGTCCCCACCATCGAATTTCCCGGGTCTCAACAATAAGCCCCTGTATGTCCACTCTACATGAAGGTCCATTTCGCCTGAAGTAAACCGTTGGAAAGCGGGGGGAAGGATCCTTGGGACGGTAAGTAGCCCTGTAACAATAGGTCACTAGAGACCTCAGTTTGTTTGCTCCTCATTTGTCCGGTTTAGTCTCACCCAAGAAAGATGTGGCTCTGTCTCTTTCATTAAAAGCCTGTCTTCAGCATCTTCAGGAAGGCCTATTTTGGGCCCAGGGAACTATTCCCTTCTGTGGTTATTTTATCTATCTTTTCATTTCTAGCTAGAGCATGGAAGATCATTTCCAGCTGTGTGGGAATTTAGCCAGGAAGGTAGAGGTTCTTCTCATATACCAGACGCCAGCAAGAGTCCTGTCTGTTGTATGGATTTGTTGTTTTCATTAATTGAATTTATATACACATTTTAAGAATTGTTATTATATTTTTATATAGATGATAAATACTGTGTTGTAATGCAATGCATTATTACAACAACGAAGATCAAAGTGAAAGAAATTAAGAAAGGACGAGAGACTCATAAATACATAGACAGTAGTTAATCATACATGGCAGCAGAGCAAGGAAATATCAGCAATGCCATCGAGAGCGAATGGGCGTGGATTCCTGATTATGAAGGGACGTGCTTTGGGGGCAACAGCATAGAAACATACACATTTCCTACAGTGATGCAGAGACAGGCCCACATGTGCCAGAGGTGTGTAGATTGTCTTCAGTGTACATTGGATGTTTGAGAACACAACAGTGAACGAGACACAGGACACTTACATTAGGGTGACTAGATTTAAAAAAAAAAAAAACCCGGACAGGCTTTAGACATAAAAGTAGGACTATCGTAAATGCAAATAAAACCATAGTCCTACTTCTATGTTACTGGCCTTTTGCGGAGGCGTGGGGGGGGGGGCTGGGAGAGGGTGTGCTCCCAGGCACAATCCTTCCATTGGAGGAGAGCACCGGGGAGAGGAAGGGGGAGGAAATGGGGGCGTGAAAAGCATTTCATGCCCCCATTCGCGCAGGAAGAGTTGCGCCGGGACCCGATTTCGGGATTTCGAAATCGGGTCCCGGCAAAAACTGGGACCGTAGCTCCCACACTTGGAAACCCCGGATGTGGTTTTTTTAATTAAAAAAACTCCCGGGACCCCGGGGAACACATCGATTTCCTCTGACTGTCCTGGGAAAACTGGGATGTCTGGTCACCATAACTTACACCGAAATTGAAAGTGGTACACAATCAAATTATCTAAAATGTCACGCACCTTGGTCAATTCTCATTGCATACTAATCAATCAGGCATTGGTGTGCACCACTGCTGCCAAAGCAGAAAGACTGAAGCAGAACATCATTTTACTATAACACTTCCTCTTTACAGTCTCGAAAGAACCAGAGGGAGTAGTGAGGTGAAAGTTGGAATGTGACAAAACATAAGAACGTTTCTTAATGGGATTAGAGCATTGTCAAATGCGCTTGTGAAGCAGGCCCATTGACTTTCGAAAGCGATAGGAATGCCTTTATTAATTTCTCAGCATGACGTCACTGTAGGAAGGGGGCAGGGATGATACAAAATGTAGTGCTCGTGGGAAGCCCAAGTTGGACAGGTTAGAGGTCAGCGGAAGAAGGAGGAATGCATCATCATACCCGGTTTTTATTTATAAAAATTAGTGGACTTCAGATCATGATTGCAGCCATGCTCGTCACTGGCCTATAGGGCAATACACCCATGGTCGAACCAAAAATGCAAACTGCTTGTGTAGGGAAGATTTTTGGGTCAAAGTAGGCCACCATTTTGGCCACTGTGGACCAGTTTGATGAGTTATTCACTACGCGGCTAATAGTTTTGCCCAGTGTTGTTGAATAAATATTCATTAACATGCACAATTTGCATCACACTTTATCAAAAGACTTCCCCTTTGGCTACTACTCAAACTGTCTGGCACAAAAGGAATGAATGCCATTTGCAACCGTGGGTCACAGTTTTATTGGAGCCCTACAATTTTATCGCCTGGTCCGACCCTGATTGCAGCCAGACCGACACTTGTGTGGTTGATGCCAGCCAACGGTGGCATTGACGGGTATAACTGAATGTTGCTCGTATGGCTGGCACATGATTCATGTACCCACACAGACTCTGTGTAGGAGGCTACCTTGGACCATAAGACATGGTTCCATCATTCCACATCCTTTTCAAGCTCATTGTTCAAGCATGGATGTGAATTTGTTGAATGTATCGAGAGTTTTTGCACTGTGAGATTAGTGTATTTTGTTTCAATCAACAGGCATAATGTGCATTATGTAGGTCTAGTTATTAGGCTATTCTGGGCTATCCCATCTATTTAGGCTCACATACGCTGTGCATCATTTGCATTTAGATGTAACATTCTAACTGTAATGGGATTGTGACTACTTGTATGCATGTGTGTTGTAAGAAGATTCAATTCGACACTACAGCTAAGTCAATGGCCCTCATTACAACTCAGGCGTTAAGGGTTAACGCCACCGTTAACCCTTAACGCCTGATTCTGATTTTAACGCCCGCTTTTAGCAGGCGTTAAAATCCATGGCGCTAACCTGCCATGGTGCTAATTACGCCGCCATAATTTATGGCGGTGTAATTAGCGCCTTCCCCACTCCCATTATGCCCTATGGGGCAAAAATGGGAATGGGGAAGGGAAAATGGGAAATGGGGATTTACCGCCCCACTCACCTTGGAATGGGGTGGTAAATCCGCCATCCACCATGGTGTAAACGTAGTTTACACCATGGTGATAAAGTTGGTGCACTTAGCACCAAGGTTGTAATGACCGCCAATGCCTAGTCTGGGATACTGAATGGAAACCCTTATTGATATATCTTTATGTCCAGTTCATGAGTTCTGGATGACTACCCCTATATAACACCCCTCTCTTAGAATCCCCCTGACCCCACTGAGCCAAGAAGTAGTTCTGTTTTGCAACTTTAAAAGGTTTGTTTGAGAATTTAAACAATATATATATCACACTTTATAATAAATGAATATCTGATAATACACTTAGACATATGATGTTGATCAACAATGGGTAATCTGGCACTAGCACACTTCTTTACAATCAATGAGGAGTTAGTATAGGATGGATAAAGTAGCAAAACTACTTTTATGATTTCAAGGGAAAAGCAATGAGGAATAAAATGCAGTACAGAAATACTTGATATGATTTTAGCAAAAGATAAAATCATCACTTTTTCTCTGGCAATTCACCCCCCCTTTATGCAATGTAAGGAGAAGAAGAGGAGAGCACACAGTTCTTAGAAATGCAATCAAATATAATTCAGTTCAATTACCCCCCCAAGCAACTTAGAGAAATCAGGTATGAGTTTTAAAACACAGGCCCACGTGCTCTGAATGTGGTGGCAATGAAGTGAGAAATATGCTGAAAATGCTTTTAATTCCCTTTAGGAGGTTCAGGGTGAGTGAGAGATACTTGGGATGAGTTAAGGCTCACTTTAGCAATGATTCAGAGATGGTGATTAAGAGGCAAACGAATTTTTAGCAAGGAAAGAAATGACTGCTGATGGTTACACGTGGCTGGATTTTTAACCAAATCGCAAATCGCGGTAAAATTCGCGAGTGCGTGAATCGTGATTGCGGAAAAAGTATAAGGAGTAGGAAAGCTTAGATTCTAAGCTTTCAGATGAAAGTTAAACCAAGTTCGTAGCCCAAACGGTTTCAGAGATACGGACGATTAAATAAAGGTAGTTTTTCGGATTTAAAGTAAACTTAAAATGACAAGTGACAGCTATGCAGCTGCAGAATTGACAAGTGACAGTGGTGCAGCTTTACAAAATGACAAGTGACAACTTCTAGGAGGCAGTTCTGGTTAGATTAAAATAGTTTGGATTAGATTATTTTAAACTAAGAGTTTATTTCTGTCACAATCTGACCTAAGTACTCACAATATATTTTGGAAGGACTGGAACTCGTCACGGATCTGATCAATCAGGCTAGCGGCACTTCACAGCGATCTGGTCTCTGGGTCTGCGGTTCTGCACGGTCTGGTCTGGCACTGGTCTGGTCTGTCCGGATACAGCGGTCTCTGCACGGCTCCTGGATCTCTGCACTGGTCCTGGCAAAAGTTCTTGGCAAGGGATTCAAGCAGCTCGCCCCGCTGTGAGTAGCTTGCAATGATTTGAGGCCTGCTGCAGAGAACTCAGCTTGTGGTTTTAGGCCTCTGATTTAGGTTGTATAAGTTCTAGATTCTGGAGTATGTAGCTGGAGTCAGTCTGGAACTGGTATCTTCTGGATGTTGTGTGGTCCGGCAAAACGCTCCGCAGCAACTGGATTTGAATGTCTCTACCTGTCCCAGCAGTCTCTTTTTATGTGTTTTGGAAATGGGTGTGTGCCTGGGCCTAGCTAAGCCTGCCCCTCTCTACTTGTCATTGGCCCAATTCTCCCCTCTCCCATGATTGGGGGAAGGAACTGTGAGTCAGAGTGATGCTGTAGGTTTTATGGGTCAGAGGATCCTCCCCTGGTCAGTCTGCCCACAAATCTATATTTGATTCAAATACATCCTTCCCAGATATACAATTTGTTGAAATTACATGTGCACATTATATATTCCTTATGGTCCATGCTTGTCCGCCTCTGATCTTCCTGGGGTTTGCATTCAGAAATGGCAACATTTTGCGCTTTTTAACTGGTTTTGCAATATCGGACACTTACCCAAAATTACACACATGTGCGCAAGGAGTATGGACAATAATTGATGAAGTGTCAGATTTTTAACATGCAGACATTTGGAGTTACAACCTCTTTTCCGCTCGTAACCCCCCAGATCATACCACCGGGTCCAAAAACCTCTTAAAATGTGGGCAGAAAAATCACAAGAATTATGGTATCATTTAGATAGTTTTGACAAGTCCGCACCATGAGTTATACATCTTTCTTAAAATCATATTCTGGCCAACAGGGGTGTGTCTTCCCAGGTCACATGGTGGAGAAACCAGTCTATCCACTTTCTTTAAGCTCAGCCTGTCCTCAGAGGGGGCTGCCCCTCCCCGTTTCTGCCAAGAGGAAACCACTTTTACGACGCCCCCAATATAACATTTGCCTGAGTCCAGGACAGGCCTTTGTTCAGCTCCCTGTAGCTGCTCCACCCCTAATCTTATCAGAGAGGTGACAACTCCTTTTGGCAAGGGGAAGAGTGGCTGAGCAGGTTTTAACTACCGTGGGGGTAGATGTCAGGCAGAATTGGAATCTCTTTAAGCCATTTTTTTAGCTACATGTAATTTTTTTTTGATCCCAGTTTAAATCACTTATGATTTTTACATAAACATTAAATAATTACTTCCTTGAAGTCATTACAGAATATAGTTTTACATTGTATCCACCTCTTAGCAAGTCTTTCCTTGGTCTGGTTTTGTTTCATTTGTTCAGTTTTACACAAAGGTCTGGTGGTTTTAAAACGCCGGCTTTCTGATAGTGGTGAGTACTGGTAATGCAACCATTTTTGGGATTTAAGAAAATGAATTCCCCACAGTTCTGGGTTGCTTTTGGCAATCAGCATTGCCATTCCCAATGGTTTCAGGCTACTGTGTGGGTAGCCCAATGGTGGTTTTAGGCTGTGCTCTCCTGTGCTCACAACATAGGCAAAAACGGGTGGCAGCCTATTCTTCATGCATTTCCGTGTGCATTTTCTGGGAAGTTCTGGCCATCATGATGTTTTCCATGCCAGTACTGCACAGTTTTCCTATTCTGGCGTACATGTGGGCTTTTTGGCCATCTTGGATTTTCTAAGCCCACAACACCAAATGTTGCAGCATGATAACTCAAACATGGGTCAGGACACCCAACAAAGCCCCCCCCACGCAACTGCACTTTGAAATTGAGTCGATGGGGAGTCGGGTGCACACAAGGTTTTGACCCAAGCACTGGTATGTCCGCATAATCTTCTTCCAATTCTGCAAATGGCACAGTTCAGCATCTTTTCCTCCATCCGGTACTGATCGATCGGTTCTCCTCGCCGGTCCTGATGGGAATATTGGGCGGTACCCCGGGCCCCTTGGGTCTCTGCTCCCGGTCTCCAGATCGTCTCCTTGGCCAGTCTCCAGGTTTTCTTTCTCCTAGGACGACAAAGGAAAAGCGGCAATACCTATTCATGGACATTTCTCCCCCACCATTGATATAGTGGGGTGGCATATATATTTTAGAACTCAACAGATATCACATTTTTTAAATTAAGCGACAGGAACACATAAACTTGAGAAACACAGAATTTGATAGGCTATATGTAGGATATTTTAGTGTTGGAATTGAATTACTCTGGAGCGGTACCCTCTGGGATTACAGAGGACTCCTCCAGTTGCTGTAAAGTGTGCCTGGGATGGCAACACTTCAACTGGTTTATGTGGACTCACTTGTCTTCCCTTTCTGCCAAACCGCCTTTGGGGATGCAGATCTTGTAGGCCACAGGGGAGATCTTGTCTATAGGGTCCGTTCCATGTAGGCAAGAATTTTCGCTGTTTGGCCTGGTTCCTTTGGAAATTGTATAGATAGGCCCGATCACCCACCTTATATTCCTTTCGGGTAGTTTTTAAATCATAGTGGGTCTTCATGCTCTCGGCTGATCTTTCTAGATTCCGCTGAGCATAGTCAAAAGCATGCTGAAGGTGTTTCCTTAAATTCTCCACATACTCATGAGTTGTGGAGGCATTTATCAACGTTTGCTCTTGGGTTCTGTAGAGCAAATGCTGGGGAAGCACCATCTTGCGTCCAGTCATCAACTCAAATGGTGACATTTTGGTTGCAGATGAAGGAGTAGATCTGATGGCCATAATGACCAGAGGTAATCGGATATCCCAACTTGGCCCAGAATCTGCGACAAACTTTTTTAAGATGCTCACAATGGTTCGATTATATCTCTCCACTGCTCCAGAAGAAGCTGGCCTGTAAGCAATGTGTAGCTTCATTTTAACCCCCAGTATCTCCCACATCTTTGTCATTACTTCCCTGGTGAAGTGGCTACCTCTTTCTGACTCAATCCTTTGAGGTAGACCAAAACGGGAAAAGATGTGGTTAATCATCAGGGCATCTGCTGTTTCTGCCTTGCCGTTTGGGGCTGGGAGACATTCCAACCACTTAGTAAACAAGCATGTAACGGTCAACATGTACTTGTTTCCTCTAGACGAGAAAATCACAGGGCCTACAAAGTTGATTTGCAAATCTGACCATGGCAGTGTCATCCCCCTCTTTTGGAGAGGCGCACGGTGTGTGAGGGATGATGGCTGAAATTGTGCACACACAAGACACCCGTTCAAGTATTGGTCGAGGTCCTGCCCCATGTGTGGCCAGTATGCAACCTCTCTTAAGATTTCCAGTGTTGTGTGAAACCCCCTATGCCCGGCGGTGGCCGCATCATGGGCGTGACTTAGCATCAGGCTTCGGAATGAGGTAGGAACCACCCACTGATCGTGGCCAGCTTTGGATTTCCTTACCAGCAAACCGTCTTGGATTCAGAACATTTTTGGACATTTCATCAACACTCTTAGGTCCTCTTTCCCAATGTAATCGGTATTCGTCAGGGGAAAGTTCTCAGGGTCCTCAAGGTGTTGGTAAAACTTACCAATAATTGGATCCCCCTTCTGAGCTGTAATTAAATCAGCATCAGGGGTCTCCTTACTCCATTGTGCAGTTGAAAGATCATTGTGAGCACTTGTCTGGGACCTAGTGATAGCGGTGACCTTGATTTCCCCCAACAGGGACTCTATTTCGATTAGATCCCCTTGGATAGCCCCGGTTTTGGCCAGCTGATCAGCTAAGTCATTTCCAGTTTTGTCTGGTCCCTCTACTTTGGAATGACCCTTGATCTTTTTCCAATAGATGGTCATCTCATTCGAGGTGACCAGATCATCAATGTTTTGGATTAACTTCCCATGTTTCAGGGGTTTGTTATTAGCGCATAAAATGCCTCTGGTTTTTCAGTTGACCAGGTGCTCCACGAACCCTTTCCGTACATAATCCGAATCTGTGATTATGACCAGTTTGTGGAGTTGATGCTGGACAGCAGTTAGGATGGCCTGATGCACAGCCATCAATTCTGCCACCTGATTACTTCGGGGACCAATTTTGTATCCAGCGGAGGGTTCTGGAAACTCCTTCACCCAGGCATTCCCTACGCCAGCCACCAGTTGTTTCTCCCCGTTGTTGTCAACATGGTACGAGCATCCATCCACATAGACAGTGGGCATTCCCTCACACTTGTCCTCTTCAAAGACTTTGTGTGGGGAATTAAGGTATGCCTCCATGTTGTCCTTGATTTTTAGACTTTCGTCCTCGAGACAGTTTTCTCTGGCACAATCATGCAAGTCAGCCAGACCTTGCGCGAGGGGACTCTTCTTGTTTTGGCCATATCTGACCTCCACAGGAAAGCCTTGCATTGACAGAATCCAGGAAGTAATTCGGGAATTACTCACATTTCCGGCCCGGATTCTGTCACTTTGGAGATATTGCAGAGGCTGGTGTGGAGTCTCCACTATGATGTGTTCCCCATTATAAACGGGCGGTAATTCTTCAATGCCCACACCGTTGCCAGGAGTGCCTTCTCACAATCGTTGAATTTTTCCTCCACAGAGGATAAAGTTTTGCTCGCATAGGAGATTACTTTATTGACCTTGTCATGCTTTTGGTATAATACTGCCATCAAGCACGTATTAGAGAACCCACAGGGTAAGCTAGGCAGGGCGCTTGTGAGAGGCTTCTTTTGAGTTGTCTTACTGCCTCGGCTTGTTCTGGAACCCATTCCCACTTGACCCCCCCCCTTCAGGAGATGAATCAGGGGTCTGGTGATCTCTGCGTAGCCCTCAATGAACTTTCTGCTGTAATTAGTCAGGCCAAGGAGGCTCCTTAGTTCCCGCAGAGTTGTGGCGTCTTTCAGTTTCTGAAGTGCTTCCACTTTCTTTTCCTGGGGACAAAGACCCTGAGGAGTAATCTCATGCCCCAAGAAATTAACACGGGTTCTACACCACTGTGCTTTCTGAAAGGAAAGTTTTGCTCCGGCGGCCCTCAACTGGGTCAGAACATAACGGATCTCCGCTATGTGTTCCCCCACAGATGAACTTTTGATGAGGACATCATCTACATAAGCCAGGTTACCCCTTACACCCAGGTCGGGCATGGCCTTGTATAGGAAAATGTTGAATTCATTGCCTGAGTTGAGATATCCGAAGGGAGTCCGGGTCCATGTGTACTGCTGGCCCCCAAAGGTAAAAGCCAGCTTGTATTGGTCCTCCCTACTGACAGGCACAGTCCAGTATCCATTGGTCAGGTCTATTGCAGTGAATACCTGTGACCCCTGGATCTGGGCCAGCCCTTGGTCAATGTAGGGCAGAGGCCATCGGGAAGTATGGACCCATTTGTTGAGCTCCCTGAGGTCGGCGCAGAGTCTCCACTGGCCGTTTGGCTTCAATATTCCAAGCACCGGATTATTGAAGGTGCTGTGTATTGGACGAATTATTCCCCGGGACTCAAGGTTCTTAATTATTTCAGTAAGGGACTCCATGGATGCGAGAGGCAAACGATATTGCTTCACAAACACTGGAGTCATTCCAGGGTCCGTGGGAATTGTTGTGGTGTCGTTGTCGGTGCGACCACAGTGATATGAGTCTACCGCAAATAGATCTTGGAAATCCAAAAAACTTTGTTTCAACTTTTGCTTCTGTTCCAGAGTCACACAGGCATCAGCTAGGTTGACTCTCTCTTCCAGCATCTGCCTGAAGCCTGGAAAGACTTCTGGTTTGGCTATCTCAGCGGCCTCCTCCAGCTGGGTGGAGAAGTCCCTGGTCAGAGTGCTGATTTGGACTGGAGGCTTCAGGTGGGAAAGGCAGCCCTCATGGACCTGGAAAATCACCTCATCCCTCCTGAAGTCACAAGTCACATCTTCCTTACCATAAGGGCAAGAAGTGTACACCAGGAAGTTCCCCCCATGCCGGGTGAAAATCCTGTCTGGTGTTGTGTTGTCATCACTGTCACCGTCAAAACAGTCCTTGGGGATTGGTCCTAACAGTTAATTTCCTAGATCAATGGAAAAATGTCGGTCATCAACCGCCATTCCAATAATGGTGCCTGCGGCTAGAGTAATACTCTTTAAGTCGCTGTTATCCACCTCTATTGGAATGGTGTCATGTTCTATGTTGACTAATGGTGTTGGGTTTACCCCTAACTCTTGCTGTTGGAGAGAAGCATTTACATGTATATAAGCATCAGGGTTTTGCAATTTTTGTCCTCTTTTAACTTTCACTTCCAGGGAGAATTGTCGGGTCCTTTCTGGGATGGTGACTTCCTCTTTGATCTGAATTTCAACTGCATAAGGTAGCAATTGAGCTGACCTAAATGCTTTTTCTGGATCATCAAAGCCCATGGGATTATCCGCTAATCGGGACCAAGCTTTGAAGTTTATTAGGTCCAAACTAATGGCAAAGCGATTGAGAATGTCACTGCCTAAGTAAAAGGCGGCAGTGACATCTCGCACGACCCAACAATTATGGACTATGCTCTTGTTGCCAATGGAGATTTTGAGCATACACCTGCTTGGCAGGAGATGTTGGGAATTAGGTGCTTCCAGGTCCATTTCCCATTTGTCTATCAGTTTGAATGTGGGAATGGCTGGATCTTTTGGGAGTTGGCGGAACATGGCTTCGCTGATGAAGCTCTTACCGTTGTCCTTCCCATCATTTAACTGAACAGGGATGAACAACTGCTCTCCCATTTGCTGAATATCAGCCAGGCTCTGAGCTGATTTCACATCTTTCTGGACTATAGGAGTGGGAGTGTCTGATTGTGGATTAGTAAAGAATTTCAGGGTGTTTCCTTCCAGTGTGGAATACCACCTTAAACTGGAAGGAAGGTTGATTTTCAGAAATAAAGAGGACCCCCCATCACCAGTCTGTTGTCCTACTGCTATTACTGTCACGTCTGGAGTTTGATTGTTCTGGAAGTGAAATTCTACTTGGTCAGATTTTTGTTCAACCATGTGGCAGGTGCCGTTTAAACTAACATGGTTGACACTCTGTTTTAATTTTATTGGTCGGCTAGTCTGGGTCCAGAGGACCTTGTTTACACAATCTATTAGGGGTGACAACCTTCTCAGGAGGTCATTCCCTAGTAAACAAGGGGTGCCCTCTGGAGTCACTACTATGACCAGGTGTTTCACCTTGTGTCGCCCAATTTTAATGTCCAAGTCTGCAGTCCCCTCAACGGGAATTTCCTTCCCGTCAAAGTTCTGCAGTTGTCCAGGAAGAGAGGTGAGAGGAATTCGGTAATTCTCCCCCCTTCCTGCATTTAGTTCCTCAAAGGCCCTTTTGGACAGAAGGGTAGCTTGGGATCCAGTGTCCACCAGTGCCAAAATTGTACCCTGCCCCTGTACTTGTACCGGGGCATAGTATCTTCCCTCCTTCTCCTCAAGGGGGCACAGATAATGCACATTTTTTGACAACTGTTGGGCTAACTTTCTGGTTTTGGACATTGGTAGCGAAGAGATTTGGGCAGAATTCTGTGGAGAGCCTTGGGAATCTGAAAGAAAAAGTTGGCAACTGGAGATCAGAGCCATTGTGGGTTCCCCTGGTTCCGGTTCTGGGCCGCCCCCCCTTTTTGGAGGCAGTCACCAGGATGGGTTTGAACCAGGGGATTTCGGTGTTGTGGGTTCTGGGATTAGATGATGGCCAGTGGTAGCTCAGTCTCCATATCTCCCCAGTCTGGATTGGAATCCCTTAGGACCCATTTTTCTTTGGGAGGAGTTCCCCCATCTCTGAAGGAGAAGATCCTTTTCGCAGGATCTTCTGAGGATCCCGCTCCCTCAAATTGGAAGACCTGAACCTCCTCCACAAAGTGGGTCTGGTTGGGTCCTTTGTTTCTCCTACCTCCTCTCTGCTCCTTGGGTGGCAGACTTTCAGGGGTAGGAGATTTTATTTCCGGTTCCTGGTTTTCCAGGGGCTGTTTACAAGTTGGGAAGGAAGCTTCCTCCAAGGCTTTACACCCCCCTTCCCTTTGTGCCTCCTCCCTGGGAACCGGTGGGTTATCGGGGTGCTGCCCCCGTCATTGTTCTGGAGCACCAGGTCCCGAGTTTGAGGCATTCTGCAGTGGCATGCTCAGCTGAGGGTTCTGTTGAGCCCTCAGTATGTGACCCAGATCTTGTGCCATATTTTGGACCTGGCGCTCAAGTTGTGAAACCCACTCAGGCTGATACGGGGCTCTATTTTCTCCCCTGGGCTGATCCCGGGAAGGGTAGCTATCCCTTCTCTGGTAGTACACCTGGTTGGGAAGATTTTGGTACCCCTCCACCCTTGGCCTCCCCTCTCCCGGATTAGGTTGTCTGGGCTCAGGGAATTGGGGAAAGAAGGATGGATGATTTTGGGGCTGGAAATTGGGTGGATACCTGGGGAAAAAGTTCTACCCAGGATTTGGAGAATTTCTGCCCTCCTGGGGGAAGTTAGGAGGGAAGTTCCCCGGGTCAGGTGCTTGGCTGGATCCCCCCCCTTGGGCTGGAGGAGTCCACACATGACCCAGGATTGGTCGGTTTCCCTTGTAGCAGGGACTTACATAGTCAGGGGAGCGGGGGACCCCATTTGTGGGACTACCTCCTCGACTCCCTGTCGGTGACTGGCCTGAGGGCCTTCTGGGCTGTGAATTATTTGGTGCAGGCAGGTTTTTAGGCCCCCCCATCTCCAAATCTAAAACGGGGGCAACCTTTACCTCTGCCACCTTGGCAGCAGCAGGGGTGCTGTTGGTTTTGGGGTTTTTTGGCGCGTTATTTTTATTTTCAATAGGCTTCTGCACCTCATAGATCCGGGTAGCCTGTTCAATGAGCCAGTCTAAAGATCTTTTCTCATGAAAATCTCTCACAAGCTGGGTCATTATATATTTAGGGAGAGCATGGAAAAATGTATTGACAAACTCTTTGCTGTCTGTGCGCACCCTTCTGGTGGTCTACGCAAAAGCACGCTTTAATTCTTGCACAAACTCTTGTGGGGCCTGATCCTCCCCACATTGCAAATTGTAGGCTGCCTTGCGAGCCTCTTGAGGATTTCTGTGAACAGAAAAATGTTTCAAGATGGCCGCCTTATAGGTGGACCATCTTAAATGATTTTGGTCCTCCAGCCCCGCAAAGAAACTGGAGTATTCTGGGGAGAATGTCCATTTGACGTACTGGATGCAGCTACTGCTGTCCTTCAAATGGAAAGTCTCCATCATTTGCTCATAGAGCTCCAAGTGTTCCCAAACGGAATACTTGGCGTTCTTATGATAAGGAGTGATGACACTCCTTATTGCCTTTATTTGCTTCAATGGGTCCTTAAGCAAGGCCATTTTTGCCTTATTGGCCTTTTTGGTTCGGGTAACCCTGGTCCATTCATCCTCTGACTCAGAGGCACTGCTCCCAGAGGTTCCTGTCTGATATTCCAGGTTTTTCCGGATTCTGCGAGCCTGGGAATGGCTGGCAGAATGTGGGGACCTGGTCTCCTGTGTCCTGCGCCGTTCAGAGGAGTCTTCAGATTCCTCCTTGCTGCCAGGATTTGATGGGTACCCCCCCACTGACCTAACTGGGCAGAAGTTTTCAGGTTGCCCTTAATGGGCCTACTCTCCTGGTGTTACCCACTAAATTGCACTGTGCTTGGGTGCCCATACCCGGATGCCCGCCCATCCATTCCTGGGAGGTACTGGCCTATGAGCCCCATACTTCTGGTTGGATAGTAATCTGCCAACCCCGTGGCCCTGGGCTCATGTGCGCGAGGGGACATGGGGGTGGCAGAGTCCAGGGACTGAGAGATATGAAGGCCTCTGGTACTAGGGCTCCTGAGGTTATGCTCAGGAGTCTCCCTCTCCCAGCGAACCTGGTCTCTATCCGCCCCTGCTCCCTGTTTCAATGCAAGAGCCTGTGCTTTCAGTTCCTCAGTTAAGGCCTTACTAGACTCTATTAGTCTCTCCTGCATCGCTACCTGTTGTTGGAGCCTATCATTGTGCTGACAGAGAGCCTCATTTTCTCTCTGTGCCTCCTGATTGGTCCTGGAGTACTGGGCCAGTCTTTGCTGCAGGAGGGTTACCTCCTGAGTCCCTTCCCTACTGGCCTGCTCCTTTCTTGCCAGAGCCTCCTCCACCCTCCTGGTGTGCTCTAACAAGTTCTGGTGTTCTTTTTGGAGGTCACCCAGTCCCTGGAGGGCCAGGTGATTTTCTTCCATTTTCCTTTTTAAATGGCAGACTTCCTGGCCTAAGGTGTCCCTTTCCTGACTAAGAGTCTGCATCTGTGCCGCCAGGTCGTCCCTTTGCCTTTGGAAGGCACCAGCTCTCTGGCGCTCCTGATCAAACTCTGCCTTGGTATCCAGGTCTTTCAGAATCAATGTATTGCTTTCTGCCTTTTCCCTATTTAGGTGGCTTTGCAGGGTGACTACCTGCTCAGCACATACCCTATTGAAATCTAATTGTTGCTCCAGCTTTTTCTGGCTCTGTAGTAGGGAGTCCAAACCTTCTTGGTACTCCTTTTGCAAGGCCAGAAATCTGGTATCCTGGTCAGCCTTTTCCTGTTGCAGGATGTCCATATCCTCTTTTATTTTAATGATATACTGCCTACTATCATTTTCTAACTCCTGGCTCCTCTGCAGCCTCTGCTCAGAAGAGACCAGGTCAGATTGGACCTTCTCTAACGCCATCTGTCGTCTATTTGCTAGATCTTGTCTTTCAGTACATTTATCCTGCATGTCTCCCATATATAGGTAGGGTGTCCAGTCAACTGGTTGAAAAAAAACTGGTCGACTGCAATTTGGTCGACGCAATTTGGTCGAAAACCAAATGGTTAAATTTTTTTTTTTATTTATATATTTATTTTTTGGGTTTTCGTTTAATATAAAAAGGGGTTTTTAGAGAAAAAAAGGGGGTTCGGGGGGACCCCCCCAAAAAAAAAAAAAAAAGGGTTAAAATAAAAAAAAAAAAAAATTCGACCATTTGGTTTTCGATCAAATTGGTTCGACCATTTGTCTGGTCGACCAATTTTTTTCGACCAAATGTATGGCAACCGGTAGGTAGAGGTATGCCGCTATCCTGGCAATCTTATTGTGTTCATCTTTGGCTTTAGGAGCCATATATAGTTCACTCAGGGCCACATGTAATGGACCCTGATCTCTCCCTGCCCATGTCTGACCCTGTTTCAGTGACCTGTTGCGCGATGGCCTGCAACCAGACCGTTTGGTCCTGGTGAGTCCACTCACCTCTCACAAATAGCTTATGTAAGAGGTGCTCCCTCGCTATTTTCATGTCTACCAAGGTCGTCATTCTAGAGATTGATCTCTGTCCTGACTTACAGAAATTAGTATTTTATTTTTGCAAAACAGACCTTTTCCTTAGAGTGTCCCTTTGAAGAGTGCTTTACAGCGTAAAACAGCGTGGTGATCCGACCGGATATATGTATCCCGTCAGTTAGCACACTGTATTAAGCTGCACAAGTGATAGATCTAACCCAGACGTCCGGCTCGAGCCCCCAATTTGTAAGAAGATTCAATTCAACACTACAGCTAAGTCAATGGGCCTCATTCCGAGTACGGCGCTAACCAATGGCGCTATTAACGCCTTGGTTGACGCCGTACCCTGACCGGCAGCACCTTGGTGGATGGCGGAATTACCGCCCCATTCCAAGGTTGGCAGGGCGGTAATTCCCCATTCACCAAGGCTCTTCCCCATTCCCAAATGAGCCCCCATAGGGCTCAATGGGAATGGGGAAGATGCAAATAACGGTGACCGTTCATTACGGTCACCGTTATTGGCTTGGAGGCCCCTTTGCGCCCTCGACTTTAACACCTGCTCAAAGCAGGCGTTAAGGGCGAGGGCGCAAAGGGAACTCAGAGTATGGCGGTAAGGGATCACCGCCACCGGTCTCGTTACCGGTGGCCGCTATCCCTTACCGCCATACTCGGAATGAGGCCCAATGCCTAGTCTGGGATACTGAATGGAAACCCTTATTGATATATCTTTATGTCCAGTTCATGAGTTCTGGATGACTACCCCTATATAACACCCCTCTCTTAGAATCCCCCTGACCCCACTGAGCCAAGAAGTAGTTCTGTTTTGCAAGTTTAAAAGGTTTATTTGAGAATTTAAACAATATATATATATCACACTTTATAATAAATTAATATCTGATAGTACACTTAGACATATGATGTTGATCAACAATGGGTAATCTGGCACTAGCACACTTCTTTACAATCAATTAGGAGTTAGTATAGGATGGATAAAGTAGCAAAACTACTTTTATGATTTCAAGGGAAAAGCAATAAGTAATAAAATGCAGTACAGAAATACTTGATATGATTTTAGCAAAAGATAAAATAATCACCTTTTCTCTGGCAATACACCCCCCCCCTTTATGCAATGTAAGGAGAAGAAGAGGAGAGCAAACAGTTCTTAGAAATGCAATCAAATATAATTCAGTTCAATCCCCCCCCCCAGCAACTTAGAGAAATCAGGTATCAGTTTTAAAACACAGGCCCAAGTGCTTGGAATGTGGTGGCAATGAAGTGAGAAATATCCTGAAAATGCTTTAAATTCCCTTTAGGAGGTTCAGGGTGAGTGAGAGATACTTGGGATGAGTTCAGGCTCACTTTAGCAATGATTCAGAGATGGTGATTAAGAGGCAAACAAATTTTTAACAAGGAAAGAAATGACTGCTGATGGTTACACGTGGCTGGATTTTTAACCAAATTGCAAATCGCGGTAATATTCGTGAGTGCGTGAATCGTGATTGCAGAAAAAGTATAAGAAGTAGGAAAGCCTAGAGTCTAAGCTTTCAGATGAAAGTTAAACCAAGTTCGTAGCCCAAACGGTTCCAGAGATACGGACGATTAAATAAAGGTAGTTTTTCGGATTTAAAGTAAACTCAAAATGACAAGTGACAGCTATGCAGCTGCAGAATTGACAAGTGACAGTGGTGCAGCTTTACAAAATGACAAGTGACAACTTCTAGGAGGCAGTTCTGGTTAGATTAAAATAGTTTGGATTAGATTATTTTAAACTAAGAGCTTATTTCTGTCACAATCTGACCTAAGTACTCACAATATATTTTGGAAGGACTGGACCTCGTCACGGATCTGATCAATCAGGCTAGCGGCACTTCACAGCGATCTGGTCTCTGGGTCTGCGGTTCTGCACGGTCTGGTCTGGTCTGGTCTGGCACTGGTCTGGTCTGTCCGGATACAGCAGTCTCTGCACGGCTCCTGGATCTCTGCACTGGTCCTGGCAAAAGTTCTTGGCAAGGGATTCAAGCAGCTCGCCCGGCTGTGAGTAGCTTGCAATGATTTGAGGCCTGCTGCAGAGAACTCAGCTTGTGGTTTTAGGCCTCTGATTTAGGTTCTAAAGTATAAGTTCTAGGTTCTGGAGTATGTAGCTGGAGTCAGTCTGGAACTGGTATCTTCTGGATGTTGTGTGGTCCGGCAAAAAGCTCTGCAGCAACTGGATTTGAATGTCTCTACCTGTCCCAGCAGTCTCTTTTTATGTGTTTTGGAAATGGGTGTGTGCCTGGGCCTAGCTAAGCCTGCCCCTCTCTACTTGTCATTTGCCCAATTCTCCCCTCTCCCATGATTGGGGGAAGGAAATGTGAGTCAGAGTGATGCTGTAGGTTTTATGGGTCAGAGGATCCTCCCCTGGTCAGTTTGCCCACAAATCTATATTTGATTCAAATACATCCTTCCCAGATATACAATTTGTTGAAATTACATGTGCACATTATATATTCCTTATGGTCCATGCTTGTCCGCCTCTGATCTTCCTGGGGGCTTGCATTCAGAAATGGCAATATTTTGCGCTTTTTTACTGGTTTTGCAATATCGGACACTTACCCAAAATTACACACATGTGCGCAAGGAGTATGGACATTAATTGATGAAGTGTCCGATTTTTAACATGCAGACATTTAGAGTGACAACCTCTTTTCCGCTCGTAACCACCCAGATCATACCACCGGGTCCTAAAACCTCTTAAAATATGGGCAGAAAAATCACAAGAATTATGGTATCATTTAGATAATTTTGACAAGTCCGCACCATGAGTTATACATCTTTCTTAAAATCATATTCTGGCCAACAGGGGTGTGTCTTCCCAGGTCACATGGTGGAGAAACCAGTCTATCCACTTTCTTTAAGCTCAGCCTGTCCTCAGAGAGGACTGCCCCTCCCCGTTTCTGCCAAGAGGAAGCCACTTTTACGACGCCCCCAATATAACATTTGCCTGAGTCCAGGACAGGCCTTTGTTCAACTCCCTGTAGCTGCTCCACCCCTAACCTAATCAGAGAGGTGACAACTACTTTTGGCAAGGGGAAGAGTGGCTGAGCAGGTTTTTACTCCTGTGGGGGTAGATGTCAGGCAGAATTGGAATCTCTTTAAGCCAATTTTTAGCTACATGTCATTTATTTTTGTTCCCAGTTTAAATCACTTACGATTTTTACATACACATTAAATAATTACTTCATTCAAGTCATTTCAGAATATAGTTTTACATTGTATCCACCTCTTAGCAAGACTTTCCTTGGTCTGGTTTTGTTTCATTTGTTCAGTTTTACACAAAAGTCTGGTGGTTTTAAAACGCCGGCTTTCTGATAGTGGTGAGTACTGGTAATGCAACCATTTTTGGGATTTAAGAAAATGAATTTCCCACTGTTCTGGGTTGCTTTTGGCAATCAGCATTGCCATTCCCAATGGTTTCAGGCTACTGTGTGGGTAGCCCAATGGTGGTTTTAGGCAGTGCCCTCCTGTGCTCACAACATAGGCAAACATGGGTGGCAGCCTATTCTTCATGCATTTCCCTGTGCATTTTCTGGGAAGTTCTGGCCATCATGATGTTTTCCATGCCAGTACTGCACAGTTTTCCTATTCTGGCGTACATGTGGGCTTTTTGGCCATCTTGGATTTTCTAAGCCCACAGCACCAAATGTTTCAGCATGATAGCTCAAACGTTGGTCAGGACACCCAACAGTGTAGGTCATTTCAATAGCGCAAACCTAGGTGGAAAGCAATGGCACGCTGTACCATAAAAATGAGTGGAATTGAATTGTCAGTCAGTCTATGGACCTCATTTGTCGGTGAATTGTTCCTTTGAGAGCCGGTTCTTCAAATTGTTCCTATATCGTAGTGTGAGGTGAATAAGTCACGAAGCCGGTGTGTTTCAGAATCATATGGCACCGATGTCTGAAAATGCGAATATCTTAGCAATTGGCATATCCACATAGCAAACAGAACAACTGTTCTTCTGTTCTTAAATAATACATCAGCCCATAACAACTGTTCTTCTGTTCTTAAATAATACATCAGCCATGTTGCGAAGATAAACCTTTTACAAACCCCTTTTTAAAGTGCACGTTTCCAAGTGATGCAGTATAGTACCTTTAGAGAGAGAACTTGTACATAGTCAGCAATATTCCACACATGACGTATTACTTGGAAACAACAAATCCATGAAAAAGGGGGTTTGCCCAGGAAGCCCCTTCTCAACCTCAACTAATTGTATATGACAGCTCTATCTTGCTCGACTTCCAGCTCCAAACAGACTGATTACCAAAGCATGCGTGCATGTCCTACACATGCTAAAACGAACACAGGCCAGACTGTGCGGTCAGAATCCATACATGCAGTTCAGACAACACTTAATTTTACTAGGAACAGAAGCCACAATTGGTTGAATGCTGGCCGGTGCCTTAGATATTTGGGGGAAGCTGGAATTACAGCACTCTGGAGAGCACATTCATCTCCACTCCTGCAACTCATGTTCATTGGTTGCTGGCAAAGCCTTCCTCTGCAGTAGGTATAAACATGTGCTCATGACTTGACTGTCCTACTCACAAACTCTGAGCCAAAGTTGCTTACACTCTTTGTGCATCATTTTACGCGAGGGGAAATGGGGTTAGTAAATGAATATGCAAAAGCAATAATTAATGTGTTTACTCCATGATTTACTGCTCCAGTCCATATCCAATTACTTGGATGGAGGCAAAGGGGCATGAAGTCGATATAACTTGTCCAGCATGCTTTCCTCCGCTGTCTCAAAAGTACAATTTCTTTTACACGTGAATAAGATTTGCATGCAGACACAAAAGGAATGCATTCCTATGGAATCTACCTTCATTTAGCACCTGCTAAAAGCAATTGACTCCATAGGAATTAAAAGAGACTGTAAATGAAAGAGTAAAGGTGATCAGCCTTGCTTTTACACTTTCATTTAACACTCCATTTGTGTAAATGTGTACAAATGCGGGCAAGGACGCAACAACATTAAAGAGGTAATATTGGCACTTTCTTCCCCTCACTTTGGCCATCCTCTATGGACACTCGCCTTTCTCCTTCATCTGAAGGCAGAAACCTTGAGTCATCTTTGACTCCTCTCTCTCCTCCCTCCCTCACCTTCAGGACATTGCCAAAGTCCCACTTTCAACTCTTCCTTCTTAAAGGAATTCTCCCTGTTCTCACTTTCACCCAGAAGCTCAATGTTACACGAGTCCAGGTTCTCTCTATTCTTGACTACTGACATAGCATTCTCTTGAATCTACCTTCTTCCTCTCTACCACCCCTCCAGCTAATCCAGAAATAGGACAGCTAGACTTATCCTTGGCCTCAAGCCCAGGGACTGCATCTCTCATGCCCTAAAAACTCCCCACTGGCTGTCGGTTGTTGCAAGGAACAAGTCCAAATCCCTCTGGATCATCCATAATGCTGTCTGGGACTGGGGACCACAATATCTGCAACTTGATCTTACTATATACTCTCCCTCTATACCTCTGTGTTCCTCTGGTACCAGCTTTCTCTGTGTAAAGTGTTTCGCTAAATAGAGGGCCGGGGGTTAATCTATTGCCTCAGCTGGCTCCCTCTTATGGAACAGCCTCTCCCCTCCTCTCCGACTTGAGCCAGACCTCCTCAAATTCTGGAAGCTCCTCAAGACTTTGCTTTTCACCTCCTCTTTCCCTCTTCCCCCCTCTGATAATCTCACAGTCACTGTGATTGGTACCAGGGCCCTTATGTGTCCTTTGGGACCTGGCCACCCACACACAATCGCCTCGGGACCACACCATTGTAGGCCTGCACTTACCTACTAACTGCAGCTCAGCGTTGCCTAGCACTTACTTCACTGAGCACTTACATATGCTGATCACCCATGAGCACAGGCACTCCAGCACTTACTCTCCTTTCCCTCCTCCCTCTATTTCTCTAAACTTGAATGCTCAAAATGCTCACAAGGCCCAGTAGGACTGTCTTTACCCTCCACTGTACATTGTTTTCAATCCCATGTTCCCTCCCTGTTGCCCTGTGGGTGCTTTATTTTAATTTATTTAATTGGCTTTTTATAACACACCTAATAACTAACCTGAGTTCGGTTTCTAATCACGGATCATGGCTGCAAACCTCTGTTGCTCTGCGTGGTCTTGCTTCCAAGACCAGCACGTTGCCCCTATGCTATCCTCCTTTGAAACACAATTAATTTATTGTATAAACACTTAACAAATGCACAATAAATAAATGAAATAAATAATTTGGCAGTCCTCTGCATGCAGTTTACAAAGACTTTTTTAAATGGATGGTGCATACATTTTGCCAACAAATATCCCAGTGTGACTGTGAGTAGGGTGAGAGTGCAAATCAATCAAGGGGGGAATTCCTCTCCCAAGAAAATGTTTTGATTAATGGCTTAAAATGGTGCATTTTACAGCACACGTTAAGTGGAAAATTAGGTGCACAATGAGATACTTTGCCATTGGTTTTGAAGGGTACTTCATGAAACAATCCAATAGATGCTAGTCACAAACCTTTCACAGGAGCATTTACCAACATATTTTCATGATACCTGTGCCCACAAAGTATGCCAGTATAAAAGCATTTTCACGCTTGCTGCGCCTATATATTTACATTCTGGCCGTACCTATTTATGCCAGTATCCCCACATAAGAACATACATGTTTGCTTTGACCATAATGCCAGTAATGAAACTATAAGAACACGTCTTTGGTGGCTCCAAAATGCCAGTATAGCCACATAATAACAAATATCATGCTTGCTTCGTCAATGATGCACTGTAAAAAACTGATACAGTCATAGCATCATTTTTACTGGGCATCTTTGGTTTTGCTGTCACATCCCCACATCAAGCCCCCCCCACCTGCAAATCAGCTTCTTGCCCAAGCACAAACACACAAACAGGAACCAGGGAGCAAAGAGGAATTCCTGGTTACTTTCTGTGATAGTCTGAATGTGCAGGTAGGTACTGGAGAGCCCATGCGCTCATTCAGAGGTGCAGTTCCTCAGCCTGCATCCACAATGGGCCATGCAAGGTTGGGGAAGTAAACCACCCCAGCTTTGCATGGTCCATTGAATTTGTGCTTTGGGGAACAGAAATGATTGCAGTGAAGCTGTGACAGTTGAAGCCAGTCCAGGAGTGCTCCCTCAGCTGCAGAAAACAGCTGGAGGAGTGATCATTGTTTACACTGGGCTCGGTTTGCTCCTTCTTAATGACCAAGGGTACTGGCGGGCCAACCCAACCAAGCCCATTATGGATGAGCCACCACTGGTAAAATGACCCCCCCACCCCTCGCTGACTGTCGTTTAAAATGTCCCAAAGTAAATCCTCATTATTTGCCTATAGTCAGTAGAACCTGCTCCGAGTTAGAATTCGAGAAATAAAGCCTGAATCTCAAAGACTTACAATAGAGAAATTACAGAACTGGGACAGCTGCTCACCTCAGTCATTTTGCCACATTTTTCGCTGTGTTCTTTTCATGTTTTTATACCTCCTGAAACACTTGACCCCATGAACTACAAGTCTATTACCTTATTAGACGTGAATGCTAAAGTATGTTAGCCCTAATTTGAAGGGAAATAGACCCGTGGGCTAATGAATAGAACATTCTAAAAAAAATACTTTAAAAACGGGATTCGGAGAGAAGTGAGAACACATTTAATTGGTTATTTCATAAAGCAAATATTAAGATCCTCTTGGAATAAGAATGCCCCACCAGTTTTTATGCCAAGTATAGATCTTTAATTTTCCTTTGCTAAGGTCAACAGAAATTTGCTTTGGGCAAAGCTTAAGCATTGCATTGGGGTCTTCCTAACCACCGTTTGAACATTTTAGTTTTACTTACACACAGTCACAACACTAAACATAAGATTTAATTTAGAAGAACACTTTACAAGAGAAATCAACACTTACTGAAGATTGAGACAAGGTTGCATTTTAGCACCAAGTCTCTTTTATCTCCCCAAACGTGGATGGCATTATGTTGTTTTGGATTCCATAAGTGGATAATGTCATATTATTTGACTGTACCCAAATAGGACTACACAGGTTATTGACCATGTTTCAAGAATATACTCGTACTAACAACCTAGTGATTGCATGTTTCATCGGGCAAGTCAGTTACAATCAGTGGTTAGAAAATCAGAAGCTCAAAATAGCCGATGACTTGAAATATCTTGGTGTTTTCATTACTAGACCAAATAAAAAATGTGTATTGCACAATCTTAAAAAAAGCCACACAATTGATGGCACAAATGAAACATTTTAATAACAGATACAGGAAATGTTCCATTCTACCAGTAAACAATGTATATGATGGACAAGTAATGCCATCCCTTAGTTATAGTGTGGAAATTGACAACCTCTTCTACGATCTTCACCTGTCCTCATTAGAAGGCTTTTTGTTGAGAAACGTCTTATCCTTTGCAAAAGAGATAACCGACGTTGGTCATTCGTTTTGAGATAGGCCTAGTCTCCATCAGTTTGAGACTCACTTGGAAGAGGTTACTTTTGTGTAGGAATATCCTACTGCTTCTTCCTAACTCGATTTTTGAAAATGGTGAAGCCCTCTCCCAAGGAAAATAACAACTACATATAAAGCGAAGTGTAAAGAACTAGTAACAGCCCAAGGTTTTTCATTAAACAAAATCTTGCAAAATTTGGAGTGTGATAAAAAAATGTGCTGGGAAAATGATTGGTACATGACTTGCCTAAACATTATAAAATATATGTCAAACAACTTTATTCGGCCAAACAAAATGACCATCAAAGTACATCCTACAAAAACATTTCTAAGAATAAGAATACGGTTCTGATACAGAGTTGCATAAAATCAACCACAGAGAAGACAACAGGGCAGTACGAGCAATCCACCCCCTCCAATGGAAACCATACGCAGATCTTTAGGTCCAAAATCAGGTCCCACCATCCCCATGCCTCCTCCAACACCCATGGCGCCTCGGGCCTAAGGCAGTCAAATTAGCACCTGAAAGGAGGCTGTTACTAGGGAAGACCCAGTCTTTACTATGGCAGATCTAACAGGGGTGACAGGGCTGAGGAAAGGGGGCATACTGATTGAAATCCCACTCTTCGATAACTTGCCAGCCCGACCACAACCTCCCCAAACCCTGTGTGCTATACTATGGTCCCAAAAAGTCAATTTGATGCTGTCCAGGGAGTTTTTGCCCATGCTGGTAATTCTGCTGCACCCCGCCAAAGCCTCTCTACGTACAAACGGCAGCCTCCAGTGGTATTTAGCCAGAATAGGCATTTGTTAAGTAAAGCGTCCCTTGGCTCTGGCTTGTCTGCTGCCAGTTTGGGCACCCCCTGAAGAAAGACTATTGTATGATTGGGATTTCCTGATTCCAGCAACTTGAGTTGAGCCCCCGACTTCCATGGACCCTGGGCTTTGCGTTCGGTACAGTTGAGGCCCATGGGGGCAGAGGCCTGTGCCTGTATTAGGTCAACGGCAGTCCCGTTGGAGGTGGACAAAACCAGAGGGACCTCTACAGGTAGACAATCTGCGGGACTTTCCAGGAGTGGGCACGTGTGCCCTTCGTCAGCTAGGGTGTCGATCATGGGCTCCTCCACTTGAACAGTTCCATCTCCCTTCCTTTGAGCCTCTAGCAAAGTGTATAACAGATCCTTGATGATGGCCAGTTCCACCAGTACTTGGGTACACCCACAACCCCTATGCAAGGGCGCTTCCTCGGTGGGTTGGTCAGAGGTCAATTTGGGCTCATGGTTACTCCCAGCAAGTGTATTGTTTTGGATAATGACCTCGACCGACCGAGAAGGGGACACACCAAGGGAGGGGCTACCCCCTAAACTTGTTGATGAAAGTATGTCGCTCCACAAACTATTTTGGGAGCTATTGTGGGAGCTTGAAGAGGAATTGCCCCTTTGGGCAGTTTGGGCAGTTAGTGTCAGTCTGTCCCCCGCAGCCAAAACAGATGAAATGGGAGAGTCCAGCCGGGGCCCAGAGGGTAAAGCAACCAGACTGCGTGAAGGTAAGGGGAAGGGCTCTACCCTTGGACTATCCAGAAGATGACGGATCTCGTTGAGCAGGAAGTGGGTATCCCCAAGATTTGCGGGTGCTGTGGCTCATGGGTGGTTCCTGGTGCACAATGTGTTATCAAGGCAGCTAAGGGACCCGCTATCCGATTCCTCTTTAGCTGTCTAATTTTCCTCTTGGCGCTGGGAAGGGGGCCCGGGCCGAGCTCGGGTCCAAAAAACACAAGGGGTACAGGGGCTGGGGTCCCCCCAGTGGCTTGAGCAAGGTGGTCCGGCATAAGGACCCAGAGAATTGACTCAGAAATAGGGCAGAAAAGGCGCCAGTAAGGGATTGTCACCTAGGTTACCTCCTTTACAGACAGCAAATGGCAGCAGCTTCCATACGGTGAGCAGCGGCTTCAAACTCCAACCTCCCTCTGTTCAGTGTTGGAGTGACATCTCTGCAAGCAAACAAGGAGTGCAACGCTTCCCCTCTGCGGTCCGCGAACACCCCTGCGGGACGCAAAGACCACGCGCCCTTTTCCCGCGGGCTTCACCCGGCGGGCTTGAGAGTCCGGCGTTTGTAGTGGGGGGGCGTGGCCAAAGTACGAGGGCCCTCCTGGGCCAAACAAAGTCCCCCTGCGGGACGCAAACACCCCGCGCCCTTTCCCCGCGGGCTTCTAAAATATAAACGTTTTACTAATTTTGGGGCAGAACACAAAAGCTTGGGTACAAAACCAACTTATTTGGTGACATTTCCGTTGCTGCGATTTAGGAGTGCGCTGATAAAATTCAATTTAACCTCCATAAGACGAGGGAGAATTCATGTATCTGGGAAAGGATAGACAATTTAAATTCTGCATGTAGATATTGCTTGACAATAACTGAGGATCTAAAGCTCTTAGTAATTGAATGCTTAGTGCTTATGAACCTGCATGTCCTTTGCTTTGGCCATTTTGTACACAATCATGATTTTGTGTTAACCTAGACCCCTTGAGAAATGATAGATTTGGGGAACTATATAGCCCTCACAAATGCACTTTTGAAATGTTTGCACAGATACAGTTCATACATTCGTAAATCGAAATTCTGATGGACATCAGAAAAAGTGACAAGTGAATTGAAGCACCATATCAGTAATGAATTTGACTGAGCAAATATAACACTATGAACTACTAAGTCCCGGTTTTAGGTCATCAACGTTTCTCTTATAATGTGTTAGTCATTTTTAATGATGTTTTTATAGAATTAAAAATGTGATATTTTAAAGCTATATTGAGAATGTCAGGCAGATAGCGCAATGTTGCATTGTGTAATTTATGAGCCTAATTGTTCATGAATTTAAATTTTACATTTAAAAGCTTTGTATTTAAGTTTTGTATTGATGTATCATGTTTGATTTATTAACTAACATGGTTTGTAATGATAGTGTATTTTGTGTAAGGTTTGCTGCTAAACCATGAACACAAATGCATAAAAAAATACAAACAAATAATATGGGACAGACCTCCCTACAGACTACTTCCAAATCTCACACACTCTCCTCCACTAGACTAAAAGTAAATAGTTTACCCAATCCCAGCCACGCCCCTAACAAACACTGACAAAATACAGAAAAAACCCATTTCATCAAATGCTGAGAAATGGTTTAGACCAAAAGGAAGCTCCCGCAAATGCAGAAAGGCCAGTTCATCATCTACTACTTTATATTCATTCACAGAAATTGTTATCGGAGCAATTTGGCAGATAGATGGAGCATTTCTAGAATATTAGTCAACATATGTTATTTCCGCTTTGCGCCATAAACGTTCGCACATAAGACAAATTCCACATAGTACACATTCATCTAAAATATGTGGCTTTGTACAAGTCTGAGTATAAAGTGCAAGTGCAGAATCAGGCTTATCAGTCAATACGGCAAAATCATTAAAAGTACACATTCGCAATAAGTTATGCGCAATGAAATTATGCATCCAGATGAAATCACAAGTGCAGGCAATAACATAAAGGCTCCAGGCATGAAAGATCAGGAACCTATGAACAGATTAAAACATATTTCTAAGCAAGTCTTATTGAGGTACAGTAACAATGAATAAATACATTACGCCGCTCCTAATTTCAGTAGTGCTGACCTTTTTAACCATGATCTGAACAAGAATTTGGATACAACAAAAACATGTACTGTGTCGTTAGGCCTTCTGCAAAGAAACAATGCTTCCATCATATTTCTAATAGCAGCAGATGCAAATATTGGCATCAGATACATTCACCTATAGTGCTTGTACAGAGTGCAGAGTAAAACAAAATACTCCCCATTTTAAATCCTGTTCTTATATATTGGGCTTCCACATATTCAACCTATGGGCAACTGGTAATATATTGAACCTACATTTAATATATAAGGTACGCAGGAATCTGGTTTTCATATGATCAAAATATAATTCATACCCCATACTGCTTTTATTCTCCCTATATCTGCCTAATAAAGATAACTTACTAATCAGTTCAAGTGTGTCACAATGGCATTTAAGACTGAAATCAGCCTTAATCATCTCCCTTTTAATGCTGGTGATTTTCTCTGGACTTGACCATACTTCTTCGCGCCCTATTCCATAGAGGATATTATTTACATGTGCGCACAAAGCAAGAGAGACTCGCCTTCTTGGCCGATAACATCTTTAATTGCTTCTCTGTACTTTCGCAGTTCTGAGCTGACCCACAGCCTCATCCAGTAGAATACGGGTCTGAAAGTAAACCAGTTTTCTCATGGATCAGTACCCGAGATGTACCATTTTGAAGATCTACTTTTCAATTATGCTGAGGTTCCCACATCCTACATGGTCCATTATTTCAGCCCCATAGAGGGTGGCCTGTCTTGCTTGCAATTTACATGCCTCTAGAGCGGGTCCTAACCTAAAGAGCATTTTTGAAATTGTTCAATCACTCTCTTCTCCCTCTCAGCAGTCTAGCTTCTGTCTGCCCACCTAGCTATGCTGCCATTCTTTGTCTTCTTTTTTCATTGAAAAGAACACTTCTATTCACCATGATAACTCTGTTCTCCTTGCTACTTTTAGGCCAGCTTTGGCTTCTCCCTCCTATGTTTGTTCTTCCCTAGTGTGGTCTGCTTTCCCTATATTCAGTCCCAAAGACATTCTGCAGGTGATTAATCATCTGAAATCTGCTTCCCTGCTCAATTCTATTCCTATTTCTCTTCTTAAATCCATTGCCTCCGGGGTTGCGCCCCTGTTGTCTTCTGCTGCTATCCTCCCATTTTCTGCTGGCCATATTCCTTCCTCCCTTAAACATGGCCTGGTTATCCCTCTTCTCAAGAAACCTACGTTCAATCTTTCTCTTTCTTCTAACTATCGCCCCACTTCACTTCTCCAATTTGCTACGATAGTGCTGGAAAGTGACGTCCTATTTTCTTGAACGTTCTTCGTTTTCGTTCTGGCTGTGGAAGAGAGTCAGTAATTGGTTTGGTTATCGACTACCTTATCCAACTGGCAGATGATGTTGGTGCTCTGATTCTTATAGATATGTCGGCAGCATTCAACACCATTGATCACGTCATTCTGCTCCTTCAGTTTGCTGATGCTGGTATTTCTGGCCAAGTGCTGACATGTTTTCAATCTTTTCTGAAAGGACTGCTCCCAGTCTCTTTCTCTTCCCCCATTTCAATCTTTTGTTCTTCCTGTCACATGTGCCATTCCTCATGGTCTGCCCGCTTCCCCGTCCTTTTTAACGTCTATGTCCAGCCTCTGGCTAAACTTATCCAATCTCAGAGCTTCCGGTGTTACAACTACACTGACAATACCCAAATTGTGGTTCATCTTGATCTTGGTGACACGGAAGCCGCAGCCAGATCCCATTCTTGACTTCAGCTATTTGGTGGCTGGATGTGTGTTCTGGCTTATCTTGCCATGACCATATTTCTCCTTTCTTACATAGCATGCATTGGCTTCCTGTTGCTGACAGAGTTACAATCAATTATTTATGCATCGTGCATCAGGCCTTCTATGGTAGAGGGGTGGAATACCTCCAGGACAAATTGCACCCTTATGTTCCTTCCAGGCTGCTCCGCTCTGCCAGCACTTTGTCTATTCAAGTACTGTGTTTTCATCTTTCCAGTACCGGCGGTCACACTTTTTCTGCAGTGGCCGCCTTGTTATGGAACAAGTTATCACTTGCCATTCGTGCTATTGATAATCACCTCACATTTTGTCGGCAAGATGAACATTTCTGTTCTGAGCCACCTTTTTCTCTGGTTCACGTGTGAACTTTCTCCTCCAGTGCTGCAAGGCCCTCGGGTGACCGCTGTGCTCTAGAAATTCTATAGCATAACATAACATGGCACCATTCCCACACTCGTATGCAACCTTTGTGATCACACCACAATGCCTGATGAGTGAGTCTCCTGCTCTTATGAGTTGATGGTTGCATTTGCAAGGGCCTTACTCCCAGAATAATCGTATGAGGATACTTGTTCTATGGGGTCATTCTCAACAAATCGTCTACAGATTAATTTTTTCTTTTTTTTAGACATGACCATTGTTTTTGTTTTACCTACAATAATGTCAAGGCCCCTTTCACTGCAGAATTCTTGAAACAGTTGGAGCTGTTTTTTAGGCAGATTCCATAAAGTAATAAGGATTGCATCCTCGGCAAGTAACATTGCTGGGAATCTTTCGCCTGCAATAGAAGGGGCATATGTTGGTAATGCAAGAATTGTAGTTATTAGAACATTCATGTATAAAAAAAAACAGTGTGGGGACTAGCACCCAGCCATGTCTCACTCATTACATTGGGTGTAGTAGTTTCCCCTCCCAAATCCCACCACACAACAATATTGCTGTCATTATATAACAAGAACATTGCTGCGAAGAGGGAGTGCTGAATACCAGGACCCCTCACTACTTCCCAAAGTTTTGGATGGGGTACTACGTCAAATGCTGGATGCAAATCGACAAATAGCATGAAGAGGTTCACTTTGCGTGATATAATTTTCTATTATTTAGGATAACCTAAAACACTGATCTAAAGTGCTTTCCCCCTCTCTAAACCATGCCTGCCAAAGGTTAATCAAGTTCAAAGAATTTGCCAAGGTCTTTAATGTCTTTGAGTGCCCAAGAAGCACTCTTGTGAACATCTTATCCATAGCATTGAGAAGTGAGATTGGTCAATAATTGCTGCAGGACTCACGACTCCCTTTCTTAAACAGAGGGACAATTTCCTCAGTTGACCAGGATTTCGATGCCTCAATTGGATCTCAATATTCCATTGAAGAGACAGTGAAAAAAAGAGGACCACTTAATTGGCTTGAAATGATCACTTGGAAGTTAGTTTTCAATTAAACGACAAAGGATTAGATACTAATATGTCAAAGTCTTGTATTTTATTGGTCAATGCAGGAAAAAGTCTTGTCTTTCTGTACAATTTGTGGAAATGGGAGTACCAGCAACAGTCGTAGATGTTCCCCCATAAAAGTCTGTTCAGACAACCTTTAGGTTCTACTTCCAGAATTCTGCTGAATCCCTCATGTGTGTGTCTTCGCGATTTTCCCAAATTCGCCCAGTATAAGCCTTTTTTCTGCTATTTTACTTTTTATAATCAAGCCTTGCTTGTCTAAGCTCTAATCCTTCTATATTTCCCTGTTTTGGCATGACTTAAAAGCATCATTTTTGCTAGCCTGCATTCCCCATCAAACCATTTGTTCTTAGGATTTCTTCCCTTATGGATTTGACAGGTTTAGTGATCATTGGTCCAGCTTTCTGACCGATAACTTGGAAGGAATCCAGGATTTTGAAATCTGAAATATCCAGACTCCCCAAAGATACTCAAGAGGAGACAGCAGCAGTTCCCTTTTCATATTGGACAATACCCTGTTGAGATCTAAAGTTGACCACTTCAGGGATCTTCTTGCATGGCCCACAATATCAATGGGATTGCTATTTTGATCAGTTTCTGGAGTCTGCAATAAGGTTGGCACGATTTTAACATTCGCCACCAACAGGCAGTGATAACTTTCGCTCCTGCTGATTACCTCAAAGGCATTTAACAGGGACCATGAGCGACTATTAAGTATGATGTAATTAATGTGGCTGGAGGAGCCACTTGCCACAAAGGTCGGCTTTGCTGGAGTGTCTGACTTAGTTCTGCCATTACATGCCCTAATGTTAACATTCAAGCAGATGTGAGCAACCTCCAGAGAATGGTGATGCTACCTGTTTGGGAATGTGGCCGTTAAGTCAGGAATGTCCCAAGCTGGATCTTCCTCTTCAATCAGACCATTAAAGATGTGAAAGTGTTCAAACTGGAGATTCAATTCCCCAGTTCTGATGATGGTAGATAACTTGCTCTCAACCCAGGACCATATACTAACTTGTTTTTCAATTATTAGAATATACATATCCCATCTTCTTTGGTCTTTTTGTTGTAACTGTTAATTAATAACAGTTTGGATCAATTTCTAGGATACTTTGTGGATGCCCTTTGCACCTGAGCATCGCAAGATGTTGCAGAAATTCCCAGCCTTGTATCCGTTTCAGGATTTAAGAATCAGGTGTAAGATTGCAGGTGTAAATCAGAGAGGTTCATATGCATCTTCTCATTATTTCCTGTGCAAATCATTGTGACCCTAGAGCATAGTGTATTCTTTTTAGAGAGTTAGCCAATAGCCTTCTGTTCTGAGACTTGTACCACCCTTTATGCAGACACGATAAGTCGTTTGTTGTAAGGCATTTACATGTATCACCAAAACAGAAAGATTTGTGAGCATGCGTACAGTTCCGTGATTTTGAATGCGGCACATCTTACAAATGTATTTATTTATTTAATTGTTTTTCGTATCGCGCCTAACACCATACCTGAGTTCAGTTTCTAAGCGCAGATCCAGGAGTCAAACCTCTGTTGCTATGTGTGGTCTTGCTTCCAAGACCAGCGCGTTGCACCTGTGCTATGCCTGCTCTTTTATGCAAAAAGTATCATTGCACATTTGTGAATGATGTAAGCCAGCTTTGACTAAGCTTACTTTTATTATTTTGAAGTGGCGATACCGCTACTCAGCACGTTTAATCTGCTGTTGAAATGGCACAAACCAAAGAGTAGTCCTTTTTTTATTACCATGTTTATAAGGACTGGAAGAGGACTATTGTGTCCTCTTTTTATGACTATGGCTATCATTAAACCTTACAATGACCTGAAGAAGTCTTTCCGTCATCTTTTTATGACTATGGCCATTATTATGAACATAGGTTTTCAAAATAAACCAAATAGCAGACCTGTTTCTTTTACAATGTTCATAAGAGCTGGAAGAGGACTGTTGAATCCTCTTTCTATGACTGTGGCCATTGCTATACCTTTCAATGGCCTGAAGAGGATTGTTGGTCCCTTTTCTATGACTAAGGCCATCACTATAAATAAAGGTTGTCAAAATGGTGCTCTGGATCTCAGAACTCTGATTCCATGTGTTTATCATGCCAGGGGTGATACAGTGAGAAGAAATAGGCAAGATAAGAGGGTTGGATATTAGGGCAAGGTTCCTATCCTTTCAATTGTGTTCCTTGCGTTGACATGCTTAACTTGAGCTTTATCCAGTTCTTCTACAACCACATTGATGTTTTGCCGATTTCAGGAAACAGTCATGTGTGAAGGGGCTGAAATCAGGGGAAAGGGGCAGAGTGTACAAATGTGATCTAGCCAGTAATGTCCAGAGGGTCCTAACAGGTAACTATGACAAATGTGGTTCTGATTGGTGGAATGGTGCATAATTGTAAAAGGAACAAAGTAACTGATTTTCAGATTTGTATATGTATATATATATATATATATATATATATATATAGAGAGAGAGAGAGAGAGAGAGAGAGAGAGAGAGAGAGAGAGAGAGAGAGAGAGAGAGAGAGAGAGAGAGAGAGAGAGAGAGAGAGAGAGAGAGATACCGAAATTGCATTAATGATGAGTTTACTGTGTCTGGAATCAAGATTATTATTCATGCTTGTATTAGTCAAAAAGATTGAAATGAAATAGCCTGCAAAAAGCCCACTAGAGGCCACAAAATATGTATTGCGACCTCTAAGCCAAACACTTGTCGGCTTGATTGTTTTGTATTGTATAGATGTATCAATTGTATGCAATTTGCACAATTTGGCATTTATTTTGTGCATTTGCAGTTTGTGGTGACACGCCTTCAAGATATAAGGTGTACAAGATGTGGAAATTATTGGTTTGCAAGGTGTAATTTTCAGGATGAATTAGGCAATTGATTAAAAATTGTAACAACAGAAATCTGGTATAATTGTGTTAATTTAGTGTGTCGCATTAGGGGTTTTGTTGTATTATGGTACATTCTAGTGTGCCCTTTCACTTCCTTGCAAGAAATGCAATATACTCATTTGCAGACATTAAACTCCTCATCAGTCACAGTATGTGCCTTGGGATGTGACGCTAACGTCATCAGGCTGAGGGTTTGGTGTATGAGAGACCATCAAAACAAACCTTCCACTGTGTGTTAACAATCGCTGGTGTGCGAACTAAGAATTCTCAATGTGTTGTTAATCGCACATGAAATGTCAAGAATCACCCGCCTACATGTCTTCCATTCGGTTTCGTTATAATTGGAGGAGTGTCAATCAGTTGACGACCTGCAGAAGTGGCTATTTTTGTGCGATGATTGAACTGAGCACTTGCATAAGTGATTGTTTAGGGCAGATATGCAACAACGGAGGCACACCGTAATCATTTGAAACCGGGGGTGGTCTAATACTTAGGAGCTAGAAGTGTTTGTCAGAAGTCTTTTACATTGTGGTATCACATTTGCTTACACAATCTTATAGTGAGCGTAGGCAACCTGAATGTTTTGTTCCCTGAACATCTGAAGATACGTGTAATACTCTCCATTGAGAGCAGATTGTAGCGCCATCTTTGTTTAGAGTACACTGGTCATGCATTGACGCATGTCATCCTCAGTACTAAGAGTACATGTATAAACATACAGCTGTTCTAATTCACTCTATGGGGACCACCTTACAGAATCTGTGATTCAACGACGGATACCTTTTCTCTTGACTGGCCCTACAAGAGAGCCTTCAGAAAGCATAACTTTTATCGTAACCTATTTAAAAGCCAGATCTCCTCCAGCTCTACCACTCTCGGTCGCGCAGCGTCTTCCCAGTGGGTAACGGCGCTCAGATAACTATTTCCATTCAAGATCTGCCAACTTTCAGAAATGTGTACACTTTGAGTAACTTTGGGTGCTCCACGCGTTCAAACGCAGATACAGGGCTGGACAGGCATTTCAGAAAGACATCTCACTGAGGTCCAGCTTGAGGCATCGCTATAGTTTTGATAGATTTCCTCTGTAACAGCGTGGGGCAAGATCACACTATAAGAAATCTGCCAGAGGTTGGAAAACTCCCATGTACCAATTCACGGAACTTAACATGAGTCCCTTCAGGGTAATTCATAGAATTTCACAGAAAAGTGTCGCAAGCGGCTGGCGCAGAGTGTCCGCGTGCGATTGACTGCGCCAGGCACGTGCGCTAAAACCGATTTCCGCGCACAGCGTATTCATGGATTTCATGCTCCCAAACCAGCCGTGGCGCAGAGTATCGCAGCGACCCTGCAGCAGCGCCAGTAACGCCCCCAAGAACGCCCTCGCGCAAGGAAAAGCCATCAAAATCGCTAAATCATCGCAAAGGGCTGCGCTAACCCTGGACCAGTTTACAGGGCAGCCAAACAAGGAACGCAAAGCGGGTAACGTGCATATCAGGGGTACACGTGAAGTCATACACGCGATTAGCCAGGGTACGTGTATTACAGGGGTACGCGGGAAGTTTAACACGCGATTGGCCAGGGTACGTGTATTACAGGGGTACGCGGGAAGTTTAACACGCGATTAGCCAGGGTAAGTGTATTACAGGGGTACGCGGGAAGTTTAACACGCGATTAGCCAGGGTACGTGTATTACAGGGGTACGCGGGAAGTTTAACACGCGATTGGCCAGGGTACGTGTATTACAGGGGTACGCGGGAAGTTTAACACGCGATTGGCCAGGGTACGTGTATTACAGGGGTACGCGTGAAGTTATACACGCGATTAGCCAGGGTACGTGTATTACAGGGGTACGCGGGAAGTTTAACACGCGATTGGCCAGGGTACGTGTATTACAGGGGTACGTGGGAAGTTCAACACGCGATTGGCCAGGGTACGTGTATTACAGGGGTACGCGGGAAGTTTAACACGCGATTAGCCAGGGTAAGTGTATTACAGGGGTACGCGGGAAGTTTAACACGCGATTGGCCAGGGTACGTGTATTACAGGGGTACGCAGGAAGTTTAACACGCGATTAGCCAGGGTAAGTGTATTACAGGGGTACGCGGGAAGTTTAACACGCGATTAGCCAGGGTACGTGTATTACAGGGGTACACGGGAAGTTTAACACGCGATTGGCCAGGGTACGTGTATTACAGGGGTGCGTGGGAATCATCACACGCGATTAGGCTGGGTGGGTCCTCACAGGTGTTCCCTGTACACCCTCCACGGCCCCTGCAGGCAGCCTACAAAACAGGGGACTACCCTGCACACCTGCTCATGTCCCCCTGCACCCCCACCCCCCAGCAGTGCAGGGGCAGCCTCCACCAGGCCCCCACTCATGTCTCCCACCACCCCCACCCTCCCGCCACCAGGGGCAGCCTCCACCAGGCCCCCACCCATGTCTCCCACCACCCCCACCCCCCCGCCACCAGGGGCACTCTCCACCAAGCCCCCACCCATGTCTCCCACCACCCCCACCAGTGCAGGGGCACCCTCCACCAGGCCCCCACCCATGTCTCCCAACACCCCCACCCACCAGCACTGTGGGGCACGTGGCCAGCAGGCAGTCAGGCAGCAGCAGATGGCAGGTGGGAGCGTGCTCAGGGCTCTGGGGGGCAGTAATTTCGCCTCCTGGCCAGGAGCGTGGTCTCTCGTGTGTGAACGCGTGGACAGCCTGATAGGTAGTGAAATCCCACACGTCAGCAAAGGCCCTTAGCGCGTAAACCCGTCAACAGCATATGCGCGCCTATAGTCACCTGCACGTGCAGGAAATTGTTGCGTGACACGTCCCAGTGTCAAAGCGTGTGATTGGTGAAAATGGATGTACACGTAGAAGTGACAAAGCGTGTGATTGGTGAAAATGGATCTACACGCAGAAGTGACAAAGCGTGTGAATGGTGAAAATGGATCTACACGCAGAAGTGACAAAGCGTGTGATTGGTGAAAATGGATCTACACGCAGGAGTGACAAAGCGTGTGATTGGTGAACGTACACGCCGCGTAAGTGACGCTGTACGTGTGGGCCTGTATATAAGGTACATGTAGAACACCATTTCCTTGTACGTGCTTTTCGTGGAGAGCGAGTGGGTGAAATCTGTACTTCTTGTCGTTTCACACGCGATTTACTTCACGGCGTTTCCAGTTCGTATTCCCTGTTACCTCTGACAGCTTTTTCTCTTTTTTCTCTTTTACTGGTTTACCTGGGCCTGTTCCCTCAAACAGTGTCCCCTTCTACTGTTGTCCTGTCTTCTCAGACAGCGTACACATCTTCTTTTGGCGGGGGTTTAGCCAGCCAAACGCGCTCATTCTTCACGCTCTTTTACCTGGCAGACGGTGAGTCACGCACGTATCCAACTTCTGTGCTTGCCCCGTGTGTAGCCTACCCCTTCAGAGGTCATTCTAGGCTGCGTGTGACACGCATACGTTCATTCTTGTGTTACTGGGTGCCACAGCGTAGTGCAGGTTTTTCTTTCTGCACACGTGGTCTAGGAGGGGTTGCGTGCACGTCATCTCCCTTTTTTGGGCCTCCTGTGCGTTGCGTGACCCGTCATCTTTCCCCAGGGGTTACAATCAGCCGTGCTAGAGCACTAGGGTACAATTACCATCTGGTACCCAACCCCTTTGACCCCCAATTGCCCAGGACAATTGTCTACAGCCACTCCCATACGCACATTAATATCAGTGCCATGGCTCGGAGGCGAGGATTCCGTAAGGGTGGCAAAGGTGGAAGAGCCACAAGTGGTGGCCGTGGTGGATCCGGTAGGGGACGTGGTCGTAACTTGCAGGGTGAGCCTGTCCCCCCATGTGTGGAGGACCAGTCAAGGGCACCCATCATCCCCCCCCTCCCCCTCTCCCCCCCTCCCGTTGAGGCTGAAGTGGCTGACACCATCCATGCTCAGCCCTTGTTGGACCAGCCCATTGTGGCACCAGACCTGGCTGACTCCATGGCTGACTTCCAGGTCAGCAGGGCTACGACACGTGCGCTGGTGCACGTTGATGCCATCATGCCACGTGGATCTGGGGCAGCAAGGTCATCTGCTGCACCAAGGAGGCAGGGCGGAGTGGCTGCAGGGGCAGCTGCGGCTCCATCCACCCCAGCCCTCACACACCCAGCCAGGACAGTGTCGGTCCTAGTCCATGCTGCTGACATTCCCCCTGACACCATCACACTAGAGCCAATGCCTGCACCAACTCCCATGCTGAGTGTGCAATCCCACACTCCTGATACAGAGTCCACCAGGGCTCCTGCCCCTAGTGTCCAGAGCGGCGCAGGACACTCAGGATCACCACCACCTTCCAAGCGGAAGAGGAAGAGTGCTCGTCCGGCACAGGCTGATGCCCCAGACACGGCTACACAGTCCGGCCCGTCCAGGAAGCCCAGCTTCACGGATGACGAACTGAATGCACTTGTCGAGTATGTGTCCGGACATGACAACGAGATGGTCATTGTTGCAGGATCCAAGACCACACCTGCACAACGCCAGGCACACTGGCAGACCGTTGCGGACATCGTAAGTGCCCTTGTAATCGTGAGGCGCACAGCCAATGATTGCTATAAGCGCTGGAATGACCTAAAGCGCAGGGCAAAGAGTAAGCTGGCCTCAAGTCATGCCGCAACTCTAGTGACTGGAGGTGGGTCTCCAGTAGTAGACATGGAACTCACTCCACATGAGTCAGTCGCTGGGACCTACGTCACGGAGGAACAGATCCAAGGCGTGGGAGATCTGGCTGATTACGAGGCATTGTCCGGTGAGTGCACATGCATGTGTGTGTCATACATGTGCATGGTGTGTGTGTGAGGGCTTCTGTTTGGGTGCCAGGTGAGAGTGTGTGCGCCTCAGTCGTATGGGTCAGCCATGTGCTTCATGCAATACTTCCTGCGCAGCTGCATTTGGCCATAGCAGTATCCCTTCTGCCAACAGTAGACATCTAGCACAACTGCACGCCAGTTGCCCTTGAAGTGTCACCTTGACACAACATATTTGCTTATTTTTCACTGTTCATTCAGTCAGTTTGTTTGCATTCCACCACTTTCACTAGGCATGTCGCTGTCCACTAGTCACATGTCTGACATGGGTATGGTAAAGTGGAGTGACTTTGTTACCTGGATATCATTTGTACACACATGTCCCTGTGCTATTTGACCATTTCAGACTGGCAGCTCCAGGTGAAAAATCTGACCTGTTAGAATCAGAAAAGCTATTACATGCGGGAACTGGACTGAATGAATAGGTGCTGCCCTCCTCTCCATCTTCACTCAATAGCAATGGTACATGCCATCTGTGTGATGGCATGTGTGTTTCACCTGCCAATCACAGGCCAATGTGTGATGCCACTGCCAGGCAGCATGCAGAAAATTTGTTCATCTTCCATCTTGGTGTCATCAGTGTGTGCCATTTGCCTGCACTTCATACGCAGTGAGGGTGCATGCATGGGAGGGTTTTAGTCATGTGGGACATGTGTCAATCAAGTACTGGTTCTCTTGCTTCTCAGCCCTCAATGTGTGCCATGGTGCTAATGCCTGTTTCCATTACTTTGTTTTCATGTCTTTGCAGGGGAAGACGCACCTGATACTGCTGGGGTTGTGGAGATGGTGCAGACCCAGGAGGTGTCCCAGGGCCGACCAACCACCAGTGAGGGACGTGGTGTGGTGGTGGGGGAGAACCCACAAGTGCTGCAGGTCGTGCTCTCAAGGGGTGTCTCTGGCTGCACCTCCCCCGAGCTGTACTCAGGTGTTGATTCGGATGAGACCTACGTGCCGTCGCTGGTGAGTGTTCCAGGGAGGGATTCTGTTCTGTCTCACCCACCTGCACCAGGGTCAGTACCCTCCATGGGGATGTCAGTGTTGGCAGCTACGCCTTCGGTGGTTACGGATGCAGGGTCACACTCCGCGACATCTGATCCTGTTCCTGGGCCAGCAGATCAGAGGGGGAATGCAGTCCTGCAGCCTCAGGCAGTGCCGGCACAGCAAGGCGCAGTTCGCCTTGCCCCAGACAGGTGTGGTGCCCGCCGACGTGGTGGCTGTACGCCACCCGGCAATACCGCATGGGAGCAATCCATTTACGGTATGGCTACCCAACAGGCTGCATCATCCGAGATGATGGCTCAGGCCATGGATAGGGTGGCCACTTCCATTGTCCCCCCAGAAAGGCTGATGGAGCGACTAGAGCAGGCAACCGACTCCATCTGCCAGTCACACAGGGAGGACATGTTGGGGTCCAACAGGGACAGGCGGGCGGCACTGGCGACTCTGCAGGAGGCCATCTCCATTGAGTCCCAGGGCCACAGGGAAGCCCTGAGGCAGGAGCTCCTACACCTCAGGACGACTCTTGTTGAGCTTGAGGCTTCAACACACCAAAGGACAGAACAGCAGCTGGAGCGTCTCACCCGTACGCTCTCAGCTGGGATGCAGGCAACGAGGGCGGAGGTCCGGGCATCCCGTGAGTTGTTGCATGGGGACCTCGGCACACTCATCCTCCAGAACCAGACCTACCACACCCGCATGCTTGCAGCCATGGAGGAGCAGACTAGGGCCTTGCGTGGGCTGCCTCCCATAGTGCAACCACCTCCGGATGCAGCTGCACAGGGTGATAATAGCGACAGCAGTGACACTCCCACAATAGGGTAGCCGTGTGGGCCATGAGCCCATGGAGGTGTTTTATCTTCCCAGGATCCACGCAGGTGGGTTCTGGTGTGCATCCTGTCCTCGGACCTCCTGGGTGGCCTCCCCAACCCCCCCGGGCCCATCAATGGCCATTTTTGATTTTTTCTTATTTTTATTTTGATTTTGATTTCTTTTATTCCCAATTTTTTTGGGACGATCTGTTGGCTCCGATCTGTTGGCTCCGATCTATTGGCTCCGATCTGTTGGCTCCGATCTGTTGGCTCCGATCTGTTGGCTCCGATCTGTTGGCTCCGATCTGTTGGCTCCGATCTGTTGGCTTCCGTGGTTCCTGTGGGCATACGCTGCATTGTGGCTGGGCACATGCAGGCTTGTAATGTATTTGGTTCAGATGCTTGGGTTTGAGTCACACACACCCCTCCTGCTTCCCGTTTCCATGGGCTTGCAAAGGGTGTGCCCAAGTGACAGTGAATTACACAGTGACGTTGGACTCCCATGAGCTGTGTGGCCAGTCTGTAGTCAATACTGTGTATACATTCATAGTGCATATTGCTGTTGTGTTGTACACTGCATGTTGCATTGATGTGTAACTCTTCTTCTGTGTCTACCTCCCAATTTGCAGGTCCCTTCCTCAAGTCCACACAAGGACCTCTAGTCTGGCGATGGGGACCATGTTGGCAGCAGTGCACCTACAACTCTACATGGCGCCAACACTGCACAGTTGGTAGTGGTGGGAGTGCAGGCATTTCCAGGTGGTGAGACTACTAATATGTAACATTTTTGATGTCATGTTAATGGTACTACGTGCTCAAGTATGTTGTTGGTCCGGCATTGCTGTGAGCATTTCGGGTGTTGCAGGTTTCTAATAGTGCCACTGTACATAGTGAGAGTGATGTCATGTTGTGGGGATTACTTTGTTTACCTGCAATTAGCATGACATGGCACGGTGTGTCGTGTGGCAGTGCTGGGGTTGGGTTGGCTGACATGGCACTGTCCTCTTGTTGCATTTTGCAAGTGGGTATTAATTTTAGCTGCTTCAATGTGTAACTTCACAAAACTGCATTGGTGGTGTCTGTGTGGGTAGGGATGCACACATTGTGACACTTCCAGGTGAACAATCTCAGGCTGACATGGAATTCCCGGTTCATTCTCCACACATTCAGGATCAGTGTCAGGTTGAGTCATCATTGATTGTCAGATGGAATGTGCCAGGGCAGTGTGCACTCCACAGGGGTGTGATTTCTATGTGAAGTAATTAGCCACTAGCTGTGTACGGGCTGCCTCCCCCATGCCCTTTCCCCTCCCATGCGCAGCGGCTGTGCATGTGGTTGGGGATGTGGGGCCACCACCATGTCCACGGCCAGGCCCCGGCGTGTTGCAACGTTGTGCAGGACACATGCTGCCACTATGATCCTGCACACTACTGGGGGAGCGTATAACAGCTGCCCGCCAGAACGGTCAAGGGAGCGAAAGCGTGACTTCAGCACTCCGAATGTGCGCTCCACTATGCCCCTGGTTGTAATGTGGGCTGTGTTAAATCTTACCTGGGGTGGCGTGGTGGGGTTCCGAATTGGCGTCATCATGTGGGGGCTGAGAGGGTAGGCACTGTCCCCTGTGGAGGTGGGGATTGGTATCATTGGTGAGGTTGTGACCTTGCTCAGTATCCAACATGCATGCATGTGCAGTGGCATACATACTCACCAAGCAGCCATGTATCGCCATGCCGCCCAGCTTCTAGGTCCCGGCTTAGGGTGGACATTCGGTAAATGAAGCTGTCGTGGGTGGAGCCGGGATAGTTGGCATATACTGAGGTGATGATTCCCTTGGCATTACATGCTACCTGCACGTTGATGGAATGCCAGTGCTTGCGGTTCCTATAGATGTGCTCAGATGCCCTGGGGGGACGTAGAGCCACATGGGTGCAGTCGATGGCACCTAGCACTTTGGGGAATCGTGCCACTGCGTAAAAATCCAGGGCGGCAGCATGCCTTTCTGAAGGTGTTCTGGGCAGGTATATGTGCCTGCGGACTGATGGGCGTGCAGTCATGATGTTCAAGACCTGGTGTAGGCAGCGTGACTGGGTGGCCTGTGACACCCCACCCACTATGGCACTTGTCCGCTGAAATGATCCAGTGGCTAAGAAGTGCAGTACATTGAGGACCTTCTCCAGGGGGCTGAGTGCTTGGGAGCACAGGGTGGGTGATGTGAGGTCATCCTCCCACTCACTCACCAGGTCCAGTATGATGTGTGGTGGAAACCTGTACCTCCCATACACCTGGTCATCAGGCATCCCGAAAAGGCTGGTTCTGGGTGTGAATATTCTGGCCCTGACTATCCTCCTCCTCCTCCTTTGGTAGCCCACTGCCACTGCTGCTAGGAACGGTATGTTCATCCTGGCATCTGAGCTTGTTATTGTTAAAGTCCGCAATTTATGCTTAGCGCGTGTTCTAGGCGAGCGTGTGACCCGCGCACCCCTGGAATCCTGTTCCCAGTCCAATAGCGTGTGGAAATTCACACGCACCACGGGATACAGCGTGTGACCCGCGCAGCCCTGGAATCCAGTTCCCAGTCCAATAGCGTGTGGAAATTCACACGCACCACGGGATACAGCGTGTGACCCGCGCAGCCCTGGAATCCAGTTCCCAGTCCAATAGCGTGTGGAAATTCACACGCACCACGGGATACAGCGTGTGACCCGCGCAGCCCTGGAATCTAGTTCCCAGTCCAATAGCGTGTGGAAATTCACACGCACCACGGGATACAGCGTGTGACCCGCGCACCCCTGGAATCCAGTTCCCAGTCCAATAGCGTGCGGAAATTCACACGCACCACGTGATACAGGTTCGCTGACGTACTTGCGTGTGTAAGTGGCCGCGCACCCATTAAATACACGTACATAGGCCAATCGCGTGTACGCGCACTTTTGTCCAATTGCACGCGATGACACTCTGACGTGCAGTATCTCCACGTGTGCCCCGTCATCACGTGCTGAGTGGGGAACACCCGTGCGGGTCACGTCACAGACGCGCTTACGCGCTGAGGGACTCTGGTCCAATAGAATCGCGTATGCGTGCTGACGCGCTTACGCGCAAAGGGCCTTTCCTCGGATTTCACGCTGACGTGCAGGATTTTCACGTGCCAAATCACTCCGTATCAAGCTGGCCACGCGAAAACACACGGAAGCCCACGCTCCTGCCCAGAAGGCCGAGTTACTGCCCCCCAGTGCCCCGAGCAGCCTCCCACGTGCCATCTGCTGCTGCCTGCCTGCCTGCCTGCCTGCTGCCACCGTGCCCTGCCATTTGGTGCCTGCACATCAGCCATCTGCAGGGGTCCAGTTGCTGTGTCCACCCCTGCTGGAACTGAAGACTCCCGACTGGTATTACATCGCTCCACAGCCCAGCCCCAGGACCCAGTTGCCCACCCACACCTGCCTCTGGGGTTGCCATGTCGGGCACTTCCACATCTGGCACCAGTGGCAACCCCAGGCCAGAGGGGCAGAGGGGCACCAGCTTCACTGTCACCGAAGTTGGTGTCCTGGTGGAGCATGTCCTGGGGCAGTATGATGCCCTCTTTGGATCGTCCCGCGCCAGCAAGGAAGGACGGCAGAGGATCTGGGCCGACTGTGTGGTTGCCATCAACGCGGAGGGGGTGGCAACCCGCGACGTCCTGAAGATCAAGAAGCGCTGGGAGGACTTGAGGTCCAGGACCCTTGTGAAGGCCCGGCGCCTCGTGGAGGGGGGCCGGGGCCGCATGAGTACCATCCAGATGAGGGTCCTGGAACGCGTACGCCCAGCGCTCCACGCCCAGATCCTTGAGAGGGAGGCCCGTCTGGAGTTGAGCGGTAAGTGTCCATGCATTACTGTGTGAGACAGGGCATGTTGCGGTGTGCTGGTTCTATGATACTTGCCTGTATGTGTGCCATAGGCCATGTATGCATGTATGTGTGCAGGGACATCATGGTAATGCATGTGCGACCAGTGATGTGTGATGCACATGGTTGTTGCATGTGTTGAAATGCCGCATGGGGAGCCCTAATCAGATTATGAACATGAGAGCATGCCAGTCTCTGTACCTGAACATGGGTGGGGGTGAGGGATGGGTGCTGATGCCATGTACATATATGGTAGCCATGTCTGTGTGCCTGACCTGCGTGTCTGTGACTTGTGCATGCCATGGATGCATGACACATGTGTGTGACAATGCAGAGATTCAGTAAAGCAGCAAAATTACCCTTGTATCCGCTGTGTTTGGTGTGTTTGGGGCCAGATGGATGTGACTGAGGTGAAGTGTGTGCATGTGATGGGCATGAGGCATGATGCATGTGAGTTACATATCATTGAATGTTTCAAGAGTCCATTGGACATGCATGGAAATGTCCATGGCATGCACCATGCCTGTTACTGTGTGTGTTTTGCCTGGACTGACCCATGTGTTGTGGAGGGACATGATGGAAGTGTACTTTGACAGTGGTGCTCATCTGCTATTGCTTCCTGTCTAGGGGACCATTGTACAGTGCCCTGATGCTTGTGTTCTTTGTCTCCCTCTACGCAGCGGCTAGTGAAGAAGAGGGCGGAGACGGCGCTGTGGAGCAAGGCGGCGGGGATGCCCCCACGGCTGCAGCGGAAGGGGTGGGTGAGCCCCCACAGGGGCCTGCTACGGTGGGAGACGGTGAGGAGCCATCCAGGTTGGTGGTTTGCACAGAGGAGGAGGAGGCCGCCACTGGGGCACACATGGGGCCTGGTGGGGGCATCCCTGCTGGTGCAAGTGGTGCAGTCCAGGGCCAGGGGCAGGAGGCAGCACAGGTCACCGTGGAGGGGCCTGTGCATGTCGCTGTCCCTGACCCTGTGAGTGCACCACCATGCACCAGCAGGGATGCCCCGTCCCAGGCCTGTCCGCAGGTAGAGGGGATGTCCATGTCACCTGACTCCCCTCCACCTGCGGACGTGGGAACCCCTGGCCGTGCGGAGAAGGTCCTGATTGGGGTCGCGTTGCGCACGGCTGTGATTCTTGATGCCGTGCGTGCTTCCCGGGAGGAGCACGCACGTCATCACGAAGTGCACCGTGCCGACGTGGCCCAATTGGGATCGGCCATGTTCGGGGGTTTCCTGCATGTGTTGGCCAATGTGGCGGCCCTCTCCTCCTCTGTGCAGGCTATCCACCAGTCGTTCTCCTTGCCGTCTTCCAGCCCAGATGCCACCAGGGCCCCCTGTGGACCTGCCCCAACCAATGCAGCCAGCTCGGTGGGGATCCCATCACTGCCACAGTCGGGAGTCAGAGATCCAGCAGGGGTGGACACCAGAGCAACTGGACCCCAGCAGATGGAGGATGTGACGGCATCATCGGGCAGGGCACGTGCACGACGGCGTTGGTGGTTTCCATCAGCCTGGATGCCGTCGTGCTGGCACAGGCAGTTGCGTCGGAGGCAGCAGCAGGCTCAACGTGGGAGGCATCATGGCTCGGGGCCATCAACATCAGGGGTGCAGGCATCGGCCGGAGGGCAGGAGAACCCTGGAATGGGAGTGGCTTCCGTGTGGGAGAGGTTGTGCCAGCGGATAGGTGCGGAGCGGCAGCGGGCAGAGGAGGAACGGCTCACGATGGTCAGGGCGGAAGACTCCATGCGGAGGGCGCTGAGGCGGGCTGAGTGCCTCGAGGGTCTTCGCAGGGAGTTTGAGCTTGACACTGCGTTATCCCTGCGGGACCTCGGGGCCAGGGAACATGCCCGCCTCCAAGCCATTGACCAGGAGTTCGATGATGCCCTGGCCCATAACAACAACCAGTGAGCCGTCCGAATAGCCCGCTGCCTTTGTATATAGTTGTATAGTTAGGGTTAGGTTTCCTTTGTTTTTTTGAATTTTTTTTGGTTGCGATTGGACAATGCACCACTTTTTTGTATATAGTTCCCTTTTTAGTTAGTAGTCAGTTAGGTTTAATTTGGTAGGGCTCATGGACCCAGGATGATCTTCTTAATTGGCTTATTTTAATTTTTCATAATTTTTTCTTGGACTTTCATCTTGTTTTGTTTGATTTGCTTTGTGTTTTTTCTTATTTGCTGTTCAATACATATTATTTTTTTAATCTTCAATGTGTCGTATCATCTCATTGCTTTCAGGCATGTCATGTTGGGTGTTTTGTCATTCACTTGCAGCCATTGTGTGTGACAGACATGTGTTAAATTGCATTATTTACATTGGGGGTGTAACATGTAATTGCCTTTGATATGTGGGTGGGTGTGATAGTTGGTTGGGCCTTTTGGCAGGGGAGATGGGCATTACGGACATGATTGGGGAATGTTGGGACCCAGGTGCAGGGGGGCATGGATTGGACATGGGTGGGGGCCTGCTGGCAGGTGCCCCACAGTGCTGGGGGGTGGGGGTGGTGGGAGACATGAGTTGGACATGGGTGGGGGCCTGCTGGCAGGTGCCCCACAGTGCTGGGGGGTGGGGGTGGTGGGAGACATGAGTGGGGCCCTGGTGGAGGGTGACCCTGCACTGCTGGGGTGTGGGGGTGGTGGGAGACATGAGTGGGGCCCTGGTGGAGGGTGACCCTGCACTGCTGGGGTGTGGGGGTGGTGGGGGTGGTGGGTGACATGAGTGGGGGCCTGGTGGAGGGTGCCCCTGGTGGCTGGGGTTTGGGGGTGGTGGGAGACATGAGTTGGACATGGGTGGGGGCCTGCTGGCAGGTGCCCCACAGTGCTGGGGGGTGGGGGTGGTGGGAGACATGAGTTGGACATGGGTGGGGGCCTGCTGTCAGGTGCCCCACAGTGCTGGGGGGTGGGGGTGGTGGGAGACATGAGTGGGGCCCTGGTGGAGGGTGACCCTGGTGGCTGGGGGTGGTGGGAGACATGAGTTGGACATGGGTGGGGGCCTACTGGCAGGTGCCCCACAGTGCTGGGGGGTGGGGGTGGTGGGGGACATGAGTTGGACATGGGTGGGGGACTGCTGGCAGGTGCCCCACAGTGCTGGGGGGTGGGGGTGGTGGGAGACATGAGTTGGACATGGGTGGGGGCCTGCTGGCAGGTGCCCCACAGTGCTGGGGGGTGGGGGTGGTGGGAGACATGAGTGGGGCCCTGGTGGAGGGTGACCCTGGTGGCTGGGGGGTGGGGGTGGTGGGAGACATGAGTTGGACATGGGTGGGGGCCTACTGGCAGGTGCCCCACAGTGCTGGGGGGTGGGGGTGGTGGGGGACATGAGTTGGACATGGGTGGGGGACTGCTGGCATGTGCCCCACAGTGCTGGGGGGTGGGGGTGCAAGGGGACATGTGTTGGTGTTCATTAGTTCAAGGAGACATGTGCCTTTGCTGGGGGGCATGCCCATGTTGGGTGGGCTGCCTGCAGGACATGACCAGGTATGCAGGGTAGTCCCCTGTGGTGTGGGCTGCCTGCAGGGGCCGTGGAGGGTGTACAGGGTACACCTGGGAGGACCCACACTGTCAAATCACATGTGGGACTCCCCGGCACCCCTGAAATACACGTACCGTGCAGAAATCGCGTGTAAAACTTCCCGCGCACGCCTGTAATACACGCGCCCAGGCTATTCGCGTGTGGAACTTCCCGCGCACCCCTGAAATACACGCGCCCAGGCTATTCGCGTGTGGAACTTCCCGCGCACCCCTGAAATACACGCGCCCAGGCTATTTGCGTGTGGAACTTCCCGCGCACCCCTGAAATACACGCGCCCAGGCTATTCGCGTGTGGAACTCCCCGCGCACCCCTGAAATACACGCGCCCAGGCTATTCGCGTGTGGAACTTCCCGCGCACCCCTGAAATACACGCGCCCAGGCTATTCGCGTGTGGAACTTCCCGCGAACCCCTGAAATACACGCGCCCAGGCTATTCGCGTGTGGAACTTCCCGCGAACCCCTGAAATACACGCGCCCAGGCTATTAGCGTGTGGAACTTCCCGCGCACCCCTGAAATACACGCGCCCAGGCTATTCGCGTGTGGAACTTCCCGCGAACCCCTGAAATACACGCGCCCAGGCTATTCGCGTGTGGAACTTCCCGCGAACCCCTGAAATACACGCGCCCAGGCTATTCGCGTGTGGAACTCCCCGCGCACCCCTGAAATACACGCACCCAGGCTATTCGCGTGTGGAACTCCCCGCGCACCCCTGAAATACACGCGCCCAGGCTATTCGCGTGTGGAACTTCCCGCGCACCCCTGAAATACACGCGCCCAGGCTATTCGCGTGTGGAACTTCCCGCGAACCCCTGAAATACACGCGCCCAGGCTATTCGCGTGTGGAACTCCCCGCGCACCCCTGAAATACACGCGCCCAGGCTATTCGCGTGTGGAACTTCCCGCGCACCCCTGAAATACACGCGCCCAGGCTATTCGCGTGTGGAACTTCCCGCGAACCCCTGTAATACACGTAGCCCGCTCCCCCAGGCCCGATCGCGTGAGGAACTTCCCGCGAACCCCTGTAATACACGTAGCCCGCTCCCCCAGGCCCGATCGCGTGAGGAACTTCACGCGAACCCCTGTAATACACGTAGCCCGCTCCCCCAGGCCCGATCGCGTGAATAACTTCACGCGAACCCCTGTGATGCACGTACCCTGCTAATCGCGTGTGACACTTCCCGCGCACCCCGGTATACATGCACACGTATTTTTTGTCAGCGGGTGTCCGTGTTTGTGGGTACCCCTTTGCACGTCATTTTTCCTGGAGGGCCACAGTATGGGACATTCATCATGGCAGTATATAGGTGCTATTTGTTGGCGCACCTTTTGGCGCACATTTCTTACAGCCGCAGAGACGCTACCGCCTCCTTTCTTGTGGCGGTCGTGTTTGTGCCTGTGCGCTGGTTTGAGCGTGCGCTTTTTTCCCCTATTCTATTCCATGAATACGTGTTGTAGGCGAGCGTGTGGGCGTTCCGCGCACTTGTGCCCTGTACTTCCCCCGTGACGCCCACGTTTTGGCAAGTTGTTCCCCATTCCGAGTGTTACGCCCGTGTTCCGCCTACTTTTATTGCGTGCGCCGCGCTATGTGCGAATTTCGCTGTGGCCTGTGCGATTTTCGCTGTGACCTGGCGCACGCTGTTAGATGGCCTGTGCGCCAACGTGCGCCAACGTGCGCCGCGCACTTTTTTATCGCACATCCGCTGGTTTTCTCGCGCACGGCCTTCCATGAATCGACGTGCGCTGCTTTTCGTGCGATTTTCGCACTTGCACTGCGATTTTCGCTATTCCACTGCGATTCGCACGTTTTTGCCCACTTGCGCCGCGCTAATTATTCCATGAATCGGCCTCTTATCTTTTCCCTCACGCACGAAGTTGACAGTGGGAAGTGAGACTCAGATGCATATTTCTCTGGGCATCCTTAGTTCACGTGTTAAAATGTAACTGGAGCGATTTACATTTACATTTAAACATTTATAGAGACCCGCAGGCAAATGGGCGCTTATACAGAATAACACAAGAAAGTAAAAACAATACCGACAGGTAAAAACTGAAATTACATTACCAATCATTGATGTACGCCGCGCACTGGCTCTCAGGGAGGGATTGCCATGGACCTACTGCATTGGGTACTTATAGACTTAAAGTCCTTGCTGGTCGCAAAACACACTAACTGCAGGTTGTTGACTTCAGAAGCATCGCTTGCCCAAACGCGTGTCTTTGACACCTTTATAACATTCCCCTGACGATGGGAAACATAGCCAAGCTACACTACACATTGTGATCATGAACGAGATGCTTGGGATGACACACCTCTACTTCCCTGATTGACGAGGCTGATTTTTCCGAAATAGGTGACACTTGTCTGCTTGCATCATAAAGAATTAAAACTGTGGGGATGCTTGACCTAGAAAGAAATTCCCCTTTCTCCTCTGAATACAGAAATACCATGAATGTGTAGGCTGTAACTCAGTGGTTGAAATGTAAAAGGTTGTTTCCTCTGCCCTGCCTCCTTTTCTGCTCCATCCACTCCTGCACACTCACTGCCCTCCGCCCCCCCAACAAAAGATAGATCATACCTGGGTCCTTTTTTTCCTGCACTCCACCCAGCAAGGCTGTTTTATAACAGTTCTAGCAAGGCCCAAGAAAACACAGTGAAAGAATATGCATTTAAAAGACCACTCTGTGTGTGTCACTGCCTCCCACAGCATTTAGCTTTATGCAGCCTCCTCTTCCCTTCACCCATCATGTGCACCTCTTAAGGGACAAGTCCATGTCTATAGCCTCCACTTCCCTCCCATTACCTGCAAACACTGCTGTGTCTACAGCAATTTGCAAGTCACTGTGAGCTGGGCTTTTTGACTGCTTGTGAATATGTTTTAAGTTTCAAACAGTCTATTGAAATAAATGATGTGAGATACCACAATCAGATGTGACACTGGATTGTTACCAGCTAGGCTCAGGTTCGAATCCCCAGCAAAGGAAAAGTAAAAAAAAAAAAACAAAGGTGGCCTTCTCTACCACCATGCACCAGTGCCCCAGGTGACATAAAGTAAGGGTCCAGTGACAGATTTCCCTGAGAGGTAAGGGGGCATTGTACCCTTCATTTCCCGGCCACTTCACCTCTGCTGTAACTACCTTTAGCTCTCCCACAGGCAGTTGTTTTCACAATGAACTTTTGCATAAACCTCTGATTGGGACCTACATTTACATCCAAATCAGTCACGTGCACACCCACATGCACACTAAATAATGTAGTGTGCTAACAGGGGAAGTAGACGCGTGTGGACATGCACAAGAGGCTACATCTCTTACACACATATCTGTATTTGCCGCCGTTTTCCAAAGTGCACAATCGAGACTGCAGCCAGGGTTAACGGGGGGTTGGGAGGGCGCATAAGAGGAAGTGGGAGCAACGGGGAGCAAGGAAGATGCCCGTTCAGATAACACAAGAATGTATTTCTGACCTATGAACGTTCACAGTGCCCATTTGCGATGAATCTTCATAAGGGCTGCATCAACATAACGCGGGTCCCAAGGATCGTGCATCTTTCCTGGGGGGTCAGGCCGAGCCCAGTGACTACAAGTGAAGTAAAGGAGGATCTGAACGGGCGGCGGAGGAGGGGGGCAAACAACATACCTGTGCGTACAGCAAAGTCCTATGTTCCTTTTGTTACTGTTAATGTGGACGTCTGAGATCAGGCGTTTAGGTGCCCGGGTTTAGAGGAGTGCTCCGCCAACCCCCTCCTTCTTACATTTGCTAATGCAGAGGGGACCGTCCATATGCTTTGACATTGTGCACAGCCATTGGCTCCTTTACCTGATGTCCAACCTCGGCTGTGGAAATGATAACACCCTGTACAATCACGATGTATCATTTGTTAAAAAAAGCAGTTTCACCAACTCTTACTACCATATATGCTGTAAGATGCACAGGCTTACTTGCACTCATGCTAATAACACTCAACTTCACAATATGTGTATGTAAAAGTGTAGTTTAACCTGGAAGAATGCAATACAAGGAATAGGAAAACAACATAACATATACAACTATTCAATGGAAAAGCAATACGAGGTCCCTATTGTAATGTTATCTATGATTAGGGACAGGCTGAGAAGGTTGGCTAATCCTTATATGAACAGGTGTTTAATAGTTTGGTCACTTTTTATCAACACTATCATTGTACAGACGTCTGTCATTGTATTGAAAATAGAGCAGTGACACGAGGGATGTGCAGGAAATGCAGCTTCTTAATGTAGTGATCTAATAATTGAACCAAGATGTAAACGTTTATACACAAATGCACATATTACACACATTCATGCGCACACAGACACACAGACATTAAATGTAAAAGGAACACAATTAGACATAGCAAAGAAAGAGACAAAGAACACCCACTTATCCAGCATTGCATACATTATACACAGTACAGTTCAGATTGTCCAGTAAACTGATATAAATAACAGCCTCCAAACTGTACTGCCACTTAATTAATAAACCCCAGCAGCAAAATAGTGGTCTTAAAACCTAAACTGTAATCTATGAACGTTTGTATTCTCCATAAAGGTCTTGTGATGGCATGGATCATTCTTTCAGTAGTCAACATGTTTTCCAAGCTAGCACACTGCACCCCCAATCCAAGAGTCCATAGATAGTATGAGCCATTCTTTTAGTATTCAATATGTTTCGCAAGATGGTACACTGCACCCCCATTCAAGAGTCCATAGATAGTATCGGCCATTCTTTTAGTATTCAATGTTAATGTTAATGTTAAAGCATATTTGTACTGTGCAATATCACCACCTGAGTGGTCCGCTGGCGCTCTGGTGGCTCTGAAAAGGGAGAGGGGGTTAGGGGGGGGGTAGTTGGAGTAAGCAGGAAAAGTGCAAGAGAGCAGTGATGTGCTGTTGGTAGCCTCAACACGGTTAACACTGTTCGCTGAGCTTGGGGTGTTTTCCGGTTGGTAGACGTTGTATGCTATTGTGCGAGTCTATGTGCAGTTTGTTTTGTTGTTGCGGTGTAGTGTAGTTTTTGCAGTTTGTTGTGGTATAGGGTTGTGATTGTGTTTGTTTAGAGTTTGAGAGGTGTATGCAGAGGGGTGAAATTGTTAGTGGGATGGTTATTGCCATTGCTGTTTAGAAGTGATGTGTTAAATTTGCACATTCTTACTAGATGTGGCATGAGAATCTTTCTGCATTTCTATCTAGATGGGTACTGGCTAATATTCACAAACCTTTCTATATGCGATGGCCACCAAATGTAACCGCTGGATCCAAATGTTGCACTGGTCCACCTTCGAAATCCTGTCTAGTGTTCACAATTCTATCGGAATTGAGTTTGATAGTATTCTGATACACTCTAGATGAGGCACTGGCTAATAATCGTTATTCTTTCTAGATGTGGCCTTGGCGGACATTCACAATCCTATCTAGTTGTGATGCAGGGTATTGTTAGCAGTCTAATCCAAGTGTGGCACTTGCCAACATTCACTATTCCATCCGAGTGGCATTGCTAACCTTGATAATCCTATTTAGATGTGACTCAGGCCAATGTTCACTATTCCATCTAAGTGTTTAATATGCTATCATTCACAATTCCATCTAAGTGTGGGATACGCTAACCTTCACTTTTCCATCTAGATGCGACGCAGGCTAATGTTCATGATTCTATCCGGCTGAGGCACATGCTAGCATTCACACTTTCTATCTAATTGTGGCACATGCTGACATTCACTATCCTATCTAGATGTGACGCAGGCTAATGCTCATGATTACATCTAAGTGTGGCACATGCTGGCATGTGTGGCATAGGCTAACATTCACAGTTTTATCTAACTATGGCACATGCTGACATTCACAATCCTATCTAGCTGCAGCCAGGCTAATATTCACGATTCTGTCTAGATGCAACACAGGCCACTGTTCACGATTACATCTAGGTGTGGCACATGCTGGCATTTACAATCCCCTCTAAGTATGTCATATGCTAACAATCAGAGTTTTATCTAAGTATGGCACATGCTGACATTCACGATCCTATCTAGGTGCGGCCAGGCTAATATTAACGAACCTGTCTAGATGCAACGCAGGAGAATGTTCACAATTACATCTAGGTGTGGCACATGGTGATAATCACAATTCTGCCTAAGTGTGGCACATGCTAATATTCACAATCCTATCTAGATGCAACACAGGCTAATGTTCACAATTATATCTAGGTGTGGCACATGCTAATATTCACAGTTTTGTCTAAGTGTGGCACATGCTAATATTCACAATCCTATCTAGATGTGATGCAGGCTAATGTTGACACTTATATATAGGTGTGACACATGGTAATAATCACAATTCTTCCTATGTGTGGCACATGCTAATATGCACAATCCTATCTAGATGCAACACAGGCTAATGTTCATGATTACATCTAGGTGTGGCACATGCTAATATTCACAGTTCTGTCTAAGTGTGGCACATGCTAATATTCACAATCCTACCTAGATGTGATGCAGGCTAATGTTCACGATTATATCTAAGTGTGGAAAATGCTGACATTCACAATCCTATCTAGATGCGACCCAGGCTAATGTTCATGATTATATCTAAGTGTGGCACATGCTGACGTTTACAATTCCATCAAAGTGTGGCATATGCTAACATTCACAGTTCTGTCTAAGAATGGCACATGCTAATATTCACAATTCCATCTACGTGTGGCACATGCTTTCATTCTCTATTCCTCCATATTCAATATGTTTTGCAAGATAGTACACTGCACCTCCATTCAAGAGCCTTTATATGGCATCAGCTATTCTTTAAGTATTCAATATATTTTGCCAGATAGGATCTGCAACCACATGCAGATTTTTGAAAATCAAAGTTAGAAGTTAGAGCATAGTGTGGTCTTAAACTATCAGCCAACCTAAAGATAGCCGAGATTGGGAAATACAATCATATTTTCTTAAAAGATAAACAGTGCAGAGGGCCCTTTTTTGGTCTAGTTACAATGTATTCGGAGACTTGTTGCAGATCCCTAAACAAATATACACACAGTACTGGACCCTGGACATAACCACTGCCTGAACAATCAGTTTCCAATTATTGCCATGAAACAAGGGGCACACTCTCCCAATGTTAAAATAGTGGTAATGAGTAACCTTCACTACTGCATCGACCTGGGATGGAGAAGGAGAGCTGGTCATCCAAAATAACACTGAGATGAATTTCCTCCCACACTGGCACCGTAGAGGACACAGATGGTCGGGCCAAAGGAACAGTAGTGTGCCGGATAGTGCACAACCAAAGAGAAAGACCTCTGTCTTATCGCCACTCAGGCATTGCCAGTTGACCTGCATCCAGCAGGGCACCACCCTCGAGCATTTCACCACTGCTGTCACCTCTTTGAAGCCGCCATGGAAGTCAGTCAGGTTCTGGGTTTCAGTTGCAATCATATACATATATGCATATGTGTGATTGTGTGTGTGTGTATCTTTTGAAAGATAGTATCGGCATAAACACATAAGTGACAATTATTTATAGAGGTTAGGGTTGCACGTTAGACGAAACTAAAATGACACCTTACCCTCACTGGCATCATAATCTGCTCAATTTGAAATCCAGAATCTGGAAAAGTGGGTGGAAAGCATCATGTATATGCTGCTGGGGTTGCTAATCACAGCTAGAGCAACAGGTATGACATCCTGAAAGCTTCCATCTTGAGCATGGAATTTGTCTGTTCAACATCAATGATTAACTGTTGCAAAAGACACACAAGGCCTTATACTTGTGGAGGAAACAGCCAGCTATCACATAATTTATAATGCATGTGTAAGGTACCTAATTGGGTAAATTGTCCTTGTTGCAAGCTATGTCATACAAGTTGTAACATGTTTGACATGAATGCCATTCCTTTTTTTTTTCATTTTACAAAACAAATACGAGGATATCCAATCAATAAAATATACCCATGTTCCCCTAGTGGTATATAGCATGATGGGCCATATAATGTCATCAATTTCACTCACGGGGTTCCCTGTTGGGCCAAGTCAAACATGTTTTTGTGCCACACATCTATGTATGACCATTCTTATCTTTTCTCATTCCTTCACTATAGGCTCCCCACCTTCTACTGCTCTCTCCTGATCTCACCCACTCTCACTCGGAGTCTCACACGCGCCATGTATAGCTGTGTCTCAACCTCTTTTCCGTCTGCTCTCTGTCAAGCTCCTTTGCTCTGTCACTCTCTAGATGACACTGCATCTAGCCCCGCCTCTATCTCTCTTTCTTCCTCTTTGTTCTCTCTATTTGTCTGTGTCTCTGTTTTTCTCGCTCCCTTTTGTATTTATAATGCACAATTTTCAAAACACTTGGCATTTGAGTTGTAATTATATAATGGAATAATCCACACGTGGGATTTCCTAATTGCTTAATAACAGTCCTCAGCGCACTCTATGATGCAGGACTAGCTCCATAATATTAAACCTGCATGAAATACTGACAGAACTATAATTGGTTGCACTTAAGCAATAAAGAACCTATTGAGCATGGATCATATTCGTCCATGCAGTGATCGTTATAGAAGTTTTATTAATTTGGTGACTCGAAATAAAATATTCTAGAATATTGAAAATGGAAATCTGTTATAGGAGGAGGGTACTTAGTGCAAGGTTGTCTAGCTTTATAATTTGGGGTCTAGCTTACCTATAAAACAGCCTGTGGGTATGTGCTCTATGTAGGGTATCCAGATTTAAAAAGTAAAAAACCGGGAATGGGCAACTAACATAAATGTAGGACTAACTCATGAAAGTGGCTGTCAAGGCTCTACACTTCAGTAGCGTTTGGAGGGGAAGGGGTGTTAAGTGTTACTGATTCAAAGAAACAATTAATGTATCACAAACTAGCACTATCTTAAGTTGTAAAATGCAGCATTTCTTCTGTGCACAAGATTGTGCTTTCCTGCCTGCCAGCTATGAACACCTACTACAAACAAAACGAGACCACTGCAGTTTCCAATGGGAACATAATCTTGAGAAAGGGTGTCAGAGCACCAAATACTGGGACAGTGCTGGCAAAACTGAGGCATCTGGTCACCCTAACGCTAGGAAAGTGCTTAATTAGATCAGGAAATAATAAACAATACTCTTTGTGTGCATAGCGTGTGTTCTTATACCCAGCCTCCATTCAAATCTCGCACTGTGCATTTATTAATTATCCAGACAGGGGCTGGATTATCCAAGCTCCGATCCTTGGCAGGCATAGCAGGCTTTTGACTTGTCAATTTAAACCATTTCTCCAACTGAGCATGCCCACAGAACCCAGGAGTTGCACAGTATGACACTCTCACAGTAGCTTTCACTGACTTTGCCACATGGACAGCTTTAGTGAGAGTCACGGACACATTCACTGTAACATGTAACTGTGTTGAAGCGCACACCTTTGTTCAAAGGGTCAGATGCAAAATGCAGGTGTTCCTACTGAGGAATTGTCACCTGGCAAGGGTGTAGAAGCCCTGGATTTTTTTTTCCTTTGTATTAAATTATTAAATAATGCAATTATATGGGTAATTCCATATTAGAAAGGGTGGTCTGCTAACCACACACCCTTTCCCTAAACTCCATGCCAAAATCATAGTGTGCATGTGTGCCCTGCTGCATTATTATCCTGATCTGCAGCACCTGCTCTCCTCGGCACAAAGCATGTTCAGAGATCAAATGTGCCTTATTTGACAACTGCTTTGATTGCCAGGTCACTTTAGTACAGATGTTGCATTTATGTCTGCACCTTTGTTCGAAAATCCTCACAATTATCAAAAACTGCCCACTTGGTGGCCGGATAATCTGGAGACATAAGCCATAACTATTTTGGTTCATATAATTATTAAATCCACATCTGATATATTTCATACCAGTGTCATCAATGTAAGCTTAGAGAGCCACATGTACCCATGTGGTTTTCAGGCACCGGCATGCCAGTGAATTAGACAAACGGGCAGGGTGCGTGTCTCTGTGGACTCTCTGTGAAGAAACATACCAGCTCCCTTGCCAGGCCTCGGATGCCCCAGCTGGAGATGCCCGGTTAACCTGGATTCAAAGAGCTAAATCAATAACAAAGATCTGCTTAACCTTAGGAGGCTGAACACCTGAGAGATGTGAAACATCAGGCAGTGAACAGGGCAGAAGTAGAACAGTCATGAAAGCACCAGTGGGTTTGTGGAAGGATTGATCCATATTACTTTCTGTGGGCTATTCTCTCCTTCCTATGCCCTCCATTTTCTGTGGAACAAGGCACTCTGGGTATGACATCAAAAGGAAAGAGGCATTTGTTAAAAGGACAGGAATTGAACCTCTTAATGCAGGCCTGTTTTCCTGCAATCCTGTGCTGCATTTACTTATAAAAGAGGAAGCCTCCAACCCCATTTTGCTTTGCCTAGTGAGAACAAACAGTCTTCATAAAAGATTGTTTCCAACAGTTCACCTCTTTTGTCTTTTTTAGCAAATGCACATAACAGTAGAAGGGCTCAATTTGCCTGCATAATTCTAGATTTCTGATCCCCTCTTCCCATCATGTCATCTAGGTGCACATTCTCCTGAATGATCTTCTTCATGTGTTTGTACTCTTTGGTCTACAGAGGTTATGTGTAGACATTTAGAATTGACAGATATTCTCTGTCACACTAGCTTGGCTACTTCATCCATATCTTTTAAAGAAGATGTTTCTATGTGTTGAACTTTACCAAATGTATGTGCTAGGCTGATAATCTGCAGGCCTCCTCAACTCTGTCCCATGCTATTTGCCACTGTGAAATGTTGTTGTGTTTGAAGCCTATGATTTCCCATGGTGAACTAGCCTAATTTCCCTTTAATGAAATTAAGGGATGTGTAATGTTGTGTGCAGTTGTGTCCATGTTATTCACATTGACTATCATCCAAGCTATGTTCCATGAAATGAGCAATGGTTGTTTGATTCTTGATTCAACCTTGTATGCAATCCAGTAACAAGTGCTGTGGCATGTGTGCCAGCTCCAAAGTTGACCCTCCCATCTGTCATTGAAGGAAACAGATTCATGATTAAAGTCTCCCTAACACCTAGGCCCATACACTGCCCACTCCTCACCTTACCCGAGACTGGGTGATGCGATCCCCACTGTTTCAACCCCTGGTTACTTGTAGATCCTTTGCTATGTTCCTCCCTCCCCTCTTGTTAGATCTCCACTACCTTGTTGCTGTGCTTCCCAACCTTATTCTTCCCCCTATTATTGTAAAGTTTCCAATACATACAATAATAATAAAAATAACATAGTTTCCAAATAAACAAAGGAAATCCCGGTAAAAATGAACTGTATCTAGAATGAACAGGCCCTGCTTGGTGTAGCTGGGAATGAAAAGTTGAATATTTGCGTTAGAAAAGCCACAATGATACTTACCACCCAGATGCGGCTGAAAGGAAGATTAAGACCAGAGAATCATACACAAAGAGACTGAAATGACTCCCAGAAATCCTACCACAATTCAGATCTTTGGGAACTGGTCTCAAGCAACGTCTGTACCTAATGTAGGATCCCAACATAATCGGGGTGTATCTGTATGCAAACTTCACTTGGAACCCAGAACAATAATTCTCTGTTGATAGCCCGAACTCAAGACTGCTAGAACGGACTTCATCCAGATAAAGTGGCAACTCTTCCCTCGGTTTTTGTAGAGGGCTTTAAAAAAAACGAAATCTATTGCAGCAAGAACTAACTCTTCTGAAATATAGCTGCATGATTGGACCACTGTAATTTCAGAGGGGGGATTTAACGGTTTGACATTTTACTCTCTATGTTAGATTCAATATCGTGTTTCTTTTTCCTGCTCAGTGTCAGTCATTCTCCTATGTTCCCAGAGGATAGCGCACACTTCACCATTCATTCAGTCATGCCCAGGCTCGTTTTCCTCCATCTTCATTTCTTTATAATCCTCTAATTTCCCCTTGGAGGACTGTATCTCTTCAATCCTGATCGTGTCGTCCCTTTGCACTGAAGCCAAAATGTCACTGTCTTATCTAAATTGTCCTCATGCAATACTCCTGCTTTTTACGCAATTGTACAGCATATGAAATGCTTTGAAAACGTTATAATAGATAGAATTAAGCCACAGATCAGTCAATTGCCAGATCAGCATTTCTGTTAACATCCGCCTATGAAACGGACCAGAGAGTCTAACATTAGAGACAAACACTCACCAGCTTCATTTACTGAATAAGCAATAACACTCTGCATTAATAAGCCACATGCATTGCTCATTGCCTTGTATAAAGAACACATCTCAAGTACACAAAATGGCGTCTAACAAATCCTTGCATAGCTGTATCTTTTGACGCTTTATTTTGTGTTCCAGCCTTAAAAACACGAGCTTTTAAATTAGTCAAGGTGAATTCACGTGAAGCGTGCTTGGAAATGCAGATGTCCTTTGCCTGCCTTGGTTGTCAGGAGTGAAGCTCTGTGGTCTATTGACATTGCCTTGTTCTTGCCACTGCTGTTACTAAGTAAATGATTACTTTGGACATGGAGGTCATTATTTAAAGTCCTCCATGAAGCATCTGTGTTTATTGGCTGGCCATCGAGCCTCTGCTTTCAGAGTGTATCAGTGCCCTGAATCGTTCACACTGTAGTTTACAAAGCAAGACACGGAGCTTATCACAGGGTTACTTGGGTGCATTTGGAATAAAGGTTTTAATGCAAGAAAGCAATGTTTCATTTTATTGTGTGGCTGTTGTGTATGTGTGGTTTATATAGATATATAGTCAGGCACAAAGCGCTCAAAGGAAATCCTTCGTTGGTTTTGCTTAAATCCGTCCAATTGTTTAAAAAAAAACAGTTTTAATTTAATGATGGAGAGCAAAACAATGAGTTATATCTCCCATGATGCATTACTGCTGCCAAGCGTTTACATTTCTTCAAAACTATTATATATTGAGATGTGCTAATCACTGTGATTGCTAGTTAGGGTAATAGGAGTATTGTAAGTTAACTTAGGAAGCAATATGTTTGTTTTATTATTAGCAAAAAACGTACTGGCACTGCTTGCTAAATGAACTTAAAATGTGTGAGAGGGGCTTATTAGGGGGCTAATAGTGCTTCTGTGGTGTTAAATGTGTTAATCAATTGTATGCTTTTATATAACTGATTAATTGGTTTCATAAAAAAGTGTGAAATGAAACACCAGAGGCAGGAGATGCTTGTTTACAATATTCTTTTTTTGTGAGTTGTTAAGTCAAGTGAAAAACCTGCCCAATCAAACAAAGGGTATCTACAATAAACAAGCATTAGCATACTTATGCTGCATATGTTTACCTCATCTCATTAAACAATTATAGTGTATTTTCAGCCAGTTTAACACCCCAAGCACTAACCTCCCCTTAATGCAAACTCCCATATATTTTAAAGTGATTTAAGAAGCAATCACTGTGATTATTTTATTTCTTATATCAAAACAAGTATTGCTTCCTAAAATAACTTACAATACTCCTCTTGCCCTAACTAGCAATCACAGTGATTGCCTCATCTCAATGTATTTTATTTTCCAAGTCTCCAAGCCACAAACATTCACAAATCATACTTTGTTACCCTGCCCCCATGCACCCTATCCTCAAAAGAACTCTGCTTACTCCCCTCAAATAATGTTAGGGCATTTTACAAAACAAATCCGATTGAGATACCGATTGTAAAATGTGTGTAAACTGATTGCTAATTTAACTATAAGATTTTCAATATTAATATTACATATATCTGTAGACATTGTGCAATTGTATACAAACATATGTTATTTAGTTTACCACTTTGCTGTTACCTCCTACATTCAGGTTTAACATGTTTGCATATTCATATACAATATTCATCATAAACACCTTATCGACCAATAGCAGCTATACACTGCTTGACGTGGCTGTTTTTATTTGTATTAGGAGTATTGTATGTAGTATAGGTGTAATGAATTGCACTGACATCCTGTTAAATGGTATTGGATATGATTCACTTCAATGTGTTCCAGTTGTGTTTGTGCGATATGAGCTAGGCTTATTATCCTTAGCAATTAAATACCAATGGCGACAGTGCGCATTTTTGAGGAAATGTATACTGACAGATACAATACTTAACTTGCGTCTTTGTCTTGTTTCATGTTGCAATCAAATTGTACTTTTGCTAATAAATGGAAAACAGCAGTATTTAACATAATGGTTGTGGCAGATCTCCTATTACATATTCTGTTGGATGATCCAACTAGAGCCAAGAGGAAATTGTATCTCTATGATTGGATAAAGACACAAGAGCAAAGCTGTACATTTAAGGATTTTAGATCCAATCCATTTACAATGAAAACCTTTGTGCAATGTGAACCGTATCTGACTCGTCGTCCATCAGTAGCGCCACACTCAGCCATTTTTCGATTTAGATATAACTTCTGGTTAACACGAGTGTAATGGTCAAACGTAAACTCATTGATAGTTCACTTAACTTTTTCCGATTTTGTAAAAGCACACATCATAAAGAATCTATTAGACACATCATGTTAGAGTGTTTTCAACTGTCTGCCAAGAGAGAAATGTATCTAACTAAACATTATATTTAGTTTACCACTTTGAATGTGGATGAAATATGGAGTCTATTTGTATGTCAATTCACATTGCAATCAAAAATTTCTTAGACAAAGTGCTTGAAGCACTAGACAAGAATAATGAGGTTGTGTGAGATACGAAGTAACTCTCTGTTTGAATTCCATTTTGTGATTCAGGATATTGTGGATACCATGGGCCTCATTATGACTATTGCGGAATGGGTTTAACAGTGCCGCTAATGGTGCCGGCGCCGTTAAACCCGTTCTGCAATATTACGAGGTTCCCTCATGTGACCCACTCTGGACGTCTGGTTTTTCCAGACGTACAGAGCGGGTCCTGCGAGGGGACCAGGTAGCTAACAACGGGCCCATTAAGAATGGGCCCGTTGTTAGTTCCCTCCCCATTCCCATTGAGCCCTATTGGGGCTCGAATGGGAATGGGGAAAGACCGGGCCCGGGTTCCCTGAAGGAGGAAATACCGGGCTCTCCATACTCGGAATGGCCCGGTATTTCCCCATTCAGGGAACCCGGACACGGTTTTGGAGGCAGCCATGCCCTCATTAAGGGCATGGCTACCTCCAAAGTCGTAATGAGGCCCAGTGTGTAAAAAATGAAAGAATATTTGCTTTCGCTAAACTGTTTTCTTAACTTTTGTATTATGTTTTACATAAAACTATTGTAAAGTTGATTTCTCAGCTATGAACAATACAAAAAATAAAAAAAATGTGATTCACTGCTCACTTTTGTAGCTCATTTAGTTCACTATTTCTCTATGTAATCTCGTGGTTTGTTACCCATATGGATACATTATCATAAGTAGATCTTAACGGTAACAATGTATATGTTTCTTAATAACTGAAACAGAATACAATCCGTTGAGTGATGCACACCAATTTAGTAACTTTATATGATAAAGATTAACCTTTATTTGCATTCTCAACATTATATTAGTAGCTGCCAGTGTGGCTTCTCTGTGGAGTTTACATAGCCCAATATTCAAAGACATTTGGCTTGTGGATTTTCTTAATTAAATGTACAAGTGGAGCTGTCAAACCTCTCTTGTTCTAACATAAAACTTTTGTAATATGAGAATAAATGTGCCATTTCAAGGCATTGTAAATACTACATACATGGATTCATTAAAACGATTAAACCTCAGGTGAACAAAGAACAAGCCAGGGCAATAGCAACAGGATTTGTTTTGTTTGAATAAATATATTATGCACCATTTGAAATGAGAGGGTACAAAATCCTAAGGGCCCTCAGACAAGGAACTGAAAAAGTTGAGGGTTTGTACAACACATTCATATAAAAGAGAATTGAACATATATCCTTGTTGGATCTGAATCGGAAATTGAGCACACAGACTCCCGTCACAATTTTCTCAGGTTAATTGGTTAATGCTTAAGAGTAGACCTGACATTTGAACAGTATGAGGCTACTTGGAAATCCCTTGCTAAATAAAACTCAGGCACTCCTGTCTAAGGGTGGAGACAGCGGCACCTTAGGGACACACCTTATCAAGATATTTTGATATCAGCTTTGCATACTCCTGGAGGTGCAGCTGGTAAGATCCTCCCACACACAGTGTGTGTACTTGGAAGCAATGGAGTCCTGAATTATGTATTCCTGCAGTACCCGGAGATGTGGTCCCCATCCTCAGTAATTCAGTAATTTATATATTTGCCCTCCCCACTGGAGGTGCAATCCTTGAGACATGGAAAGAAGCACAGATGTTTACAATTCATACAGAAAGTTTGATAAATATCCAAAATGATTAGCAGCCCCTTTCATTTATTAGTGTGATCTATACAAATAATCTACATAATTACCTTGAATTGCCTCGAGGATAGTAGAGATACTGAGGTTGATCACTACATAAGTTCAAGGTGGGGGTCTTGAGAAAATCATCCAATGACTGATGCTTGTCTTGATGACAATGGATTGTGTTTCCCCCAAGGTTGAAAAGAGTGCATCTTTGCCGAACCAAGTCATAGGAGTGAACTACTGCTTCCAAAAAGATGTGGTCATTAGTTAGTCAAAGCGTACACAGCCAGGGTCATAGCAGCTGTAATTTGTGGAGATGAAATCTATTTGCACACAAGTTACAGCATCATCTCTACTGGCTGATATATAAAGAGCTGGTAGTCCAGGACATGGGACTTTCTTTATTCATAATATACTTGCTAATATGGTTATGGGTATATGCAGCCACAGAACAAATTGCCTACATTGAACACTCAAATGAAGTCTGAGTCCTTGATAACATTGATCAACTTCATTGGTTCAACCACATTCATCTGGATGATGTCACTAATACTTTTGAAGCTAAAGTTACACCCTCATTATATCTTAGAATCAGATATCGCCAGAATAGTGTTGGAGTGGGCTGCTTATAAACAGTTCCTAGTTTTTCTGAAAGTTCAGTCGTACTATTCCCCATTAGTTAGTGTTAAACCGACTGCAGTGTGTCTGCTCTGGCTTTGTGATTGACAACCTCAAGAGGATGGTTAATGATAGTGCTGTGACAGCATCTACTAAAAGCATTTGAAACCATTCACTAGGCCGTCTTCTTGGGTCACCTCCAGTGGATTGGCATCAACGTTATTTGTTGAGTTGGTTCATGTTTTTCCAAAGGGGTAAATGTTTTCCCCTTTAGGTTTTGATCTAAATCATCTGCCTTTGGTTGCTCTTTTCACATTCTGTCATCTTACATGCGTCCCTCCTTAGTCTCTTGAGGATAGCTCAGGGGCAACGCGCTCGTCTTGGAAGCAAGATGACGCGGATCAACACAGGTTTGTTACGCGGGTCCACACTTAGAAACCTCTGGGTATTAAGCGTGTTATAACTATTACATTACATTACATTACATGTTGGTGGTCTGGGGTATAAGATCCTAACCCTGTGTTGCGGTATGGAATAAACTATCCAGTGACTGCATGCAAACACGCTTACATTTGATCCACACAAGACCAAAGTTAAAATATTGTCTAATTTGTACTCAAAATACAATTGGTGGTATCAATCTTCATGGTCCAACTCCTTGGCTTCTTATCCCTCACCAGATTATGGTTTCCATATTTACCTTGGAGCCCCGATTTGTCTTCCATTAACTTCTTACTTATTTTCCAGTGGCCCGATGCATTGTAATTGTAAGTGTAAATGAGTTTCTATTGTCCGCATTTTATAAATGCAAGTATACCCTTTGTATTCTTCCAAAATGTCAGATTGCTCAGCGGCAGTTGTTCAATATGCTGCAGCCTACCCTATTTTTGTTGTTGAGGGTATTAGATCACATCTTTGCCTCTCTGGGTCTCTTTCATTGGTTTTCATTATATAGCTGAATCATGTTTTAGGCATCTGCTCTGTCCATCATGTTTTCCATGGACAGCGCCGCTCCTTATTGCAGGGCAAGTTTGTTGGACATCTCCCTCTCTATGCTCTTAGATCATCCTCAAATAATTTTCAAAATGTCTTATGGATTTGCCGCCTTGCTCAGGAGGTTGAAGTTTGTCCCAGCTTGCATATTGACTATGGAAATCAATCATCTTTGTAGTGAACAGTTTCATATTTGCAAACAGGTGTAGAAGTATCTTTTCTTTGCACCCTTCCCATACACATCAGGAGGATTTTATTCAAAGCGTCTTTCTTCCACCCCAATGCCCACAACGAATAGCTTATCACTGCACATGCGTTAACTAAACAAAGCAAATGGGTTGTGGAACTTTCAGGAGACATCAATGCTGACTGGAGCATTTGAAATCACAGGGCACGTGCAGTATATTACTATGAAAGGACAGAAATGCATCTAGAGTTACTTGGAGGAAATGCCGAACATTGCCGTGAGAAACTTTTTGCAAGATTGTGCATTGCAATTTTGTCTGTAAAGCTGATTTTAAACAGTTGCAAGGAGGTGGTCCTCAATGACAGTTTTTGTCTATTTGATAATGTCGTCAGTGACTGGCATACGCCTGTTGCGTTCTTATGCCCATTTTATCATACATTACAGGGAATTTGGTTTACCATTATTCGGTTGCCCTAAAAAATGCAGACTGCAGAAAGCCCTATACTGGGCCAGACGCAGCAGTTCCTCAACTCTGACCTTTTGGGTGGCATGTTTATAGGTTCTTGAGACTCTGAAGTAGAGCCAGCAGGGATATGGTGGATTGTTGCTGCAACAGGAACATGGCGTCTGGTCATGTAGCTATGTGTTCTTCCCCTGGTTCTTGCTCTCCCTCTACTCCATTGATAAAAAAAACTAACAGATAATTGTTTAATTATATCAGACAACAGGGTCAATAGAACAAGCAGATATAAAGTGCACAAGATGCTTATGTCTGCATTGGTTTTATTTTGTATATAATTGGCTCAATCGTAATATGGTAACAAGCTACACTTGAATGTATCACTTTAGTAATAGCAACAAAGAGGAGCGCACTTTATTCAACATATGATTTGGGGGAAAATCCACTTGTGGCTGATGTTTTAATTGTGTAACAAAAATGAAAAAATATATAAATGGTTTATGTTTCCTTTTCTATTCGACCTTGTATTCTTTTATTCATGTTTGAATTATAGATTGCTTTTTTGTTTTATGTCATGTATCCGGTAATAGCATTGAGGCCCCTTACATGGGTACCACTGAGTTTGGCAACATTTAGGAGCCGATTCATGGAACAAATGTGCGCCGAAAATCGCAGCGCTAGCAGGCGCTAGCTGGCGCAAGCGTGAAAAAGCAAGTGCACACGATTCAAGGAAGGGCCTGCGCGTGTTTCCCCCAGAAAGTGCGCCATATCCGTGTGTGGCGCACACGGGCGCACACATCATTGCAACATCCCGAACATCCCGAGCATCTCGTGGCCTACCACCCCACGACCCCCACTTGTGCCAGGTTGCTGTTCTGATAACAACCCTGTGCCTGGCATGACAACACCATCCTATGGCTCCATTGTGTCATCATCTGAAAAGTGGAGAAAAATAACATCAGTACACATGTCAAAAGCACATAACACACACACACATAGACATCACACAGACAGCCAACACATCAAGCAGACATGTCAGACACAACTGAGAACCTGCCATGCATGTAAGGTCACATTGACATGGCATCAGTGAGTAGGCATGTAGAACGGTGTAACACAGCTCAGAAGTGGGTTGATGCAGTGCAGTACATGTGTACGTCACCCACAATCTACACGAACAAGTGCATCATGATGTGCATCAATATGTGAAGGCAGTGCAAGGGCAAGTTCAGGCATCATGTGCAATGTGCATTCAATGGGTTACATGGGTACAAGCAAACCATCCCTCCCCCTAAGTGGAAATGCAGGGATGGCTTGCATGGTATCAAAAGGATGGCCAGAGACCTGTGTATTTTACAGACAGTGTTGACTAGCATCAATTGCATCAACTGACAACACAGCAGATGATGATGGGACAGTGAGCAGGACACATGATGTACTCTCAGTAGTACACCCATGTGTGCAGAAGACACTACACCAGTTGGACAGAATTAGTGGGCCTGAAATAGGGTGAGGCCTGTGCCCCACACAGACTGTCATACCCTAAACATGTGTGGGATGCAGGACTGAGCCAGAGTGGGCATGGGAAGGCTGATGAAATGCCATAAATTGTAGGTCACCCTGGACACGTACTACAATGATCATCCAGTCAAGGACACATAGGGGCATGCATGGAATGCACATGGAGCATGAATGGGTACTCATGTCCCTGCGGAGCATCTGCCATCTGCACAGTCCAAGTGAGACCGCCTGCATGAAGGACAGAGGATGCACCCCACTGCATGTGTCTGGCCGGTTGGCTGGTGGAAGTTTGCATGTACACAGGAGGCTTGAACAGGGCATTGCATCACGGCAAAATGATGCACACCAGTGCAATGGTGAAATTGGAGTGCAGGGGGGTGGAGGGGCAAGGGAGCATGCCTACGTGGAGTACCCACATGCAGGCAGAGGACACATGTACGTCAGTCATGCAATGACATAGTCCCAGTGTTGAGAGGAAGGACACCCCAGGCTACATGCAGAAGGGCCAGTGAGCTGGAACATGGACCGGAGGGGCATCCGGGTGACTAGCATGTGAGTAGGGTGAAAGTGTGGTGATGAGGACAGTCCCCGTTTGCTCTACATGTCCACCATCCTGCACAGCAGGCATGCATCAGTGAAGCATTGCATGACTTGCAAATGAGAACCATGTACACATGACATGTAGTGCCAGTCATGCACAACACATCACACAAGTAAAACACACATGGCCTCAACAAACATGCAACAACACTCACTGGACTGGGCATCAAAGTCATGCATCTCTCCCACTCCTTCGACTAATTCTGGTGGTATGAACTCTGCAACGATTGACTCGTGCACAGTGAGGTCTTCCTCCTCAGGTGCTGGCCCACTGCCAGTCACCAGAGTCATGTTGTAATTTGAGGCACACTTCGCCTTAGCGCTGCGTTTGAGGTCATTCCAACGCTTTTTGCACTCTTGCGCCGTCCACACCTCATGGCCGAATGCACTCACATATTCCGCAACTTGCTTCCAGTGGGTATCACGATGGGCAGCCGTAGTTTGAAAATTCGTCCCCACCAGCATGTCACGGTTGTGGTCCCGCACGTTGCCCACAAGGAAGTCCAGTTCCTGCTTGCAGAAAGGCTTCTTGCTCAACGTGCCGGAGGCCGTAGCTGTGTCTGGGGTCCCAGCCTGTACTGCAGGTGCAACCTTCCTCCTCTTGGACACTGGTTCGGACCCTGGCTGGCAAATGCCGCCCTGATCAGTATGGGCAGTGGCGCTGGTCGAATGAGCTTAGGGAGTGGCAGGTGGAACATGGAGTGAGGCCCTGACTTGCGTCAGTGGCTGCTGGGTGCCCTGGAATGGACCCTGCACAGCAACATCCGCTGTGCCAGGGTAATTGACCGGGAATGTCCTGGTTGGTAGACTCACAACCAGGGTGTTGTCAGCTGCATCTGCCCCTGCATTTGCCAACACCCGGCTGGTCGGGGCAGCAGATGACACTGCTGCCCCAGGGACACGTTCCTCTGTCAGGGCAGCCCTGCGTGCACCTACGGTGTGCCTCCTGACCACCTGGGATTCTGCCATGGACTCTTCAAGTGCCAACGCAGCCTGCGCTGGCAGACCCTGAGCCTGGGTGGTGGCGTCCACAGCTGCACCTGCAGCTACCACTACCCTTGGGCCCGTGGCAGTCGATGAAACAGACTGCGGGGTCACATGGGCGCCAGTGTCAGATGCATGAATGGCATCTCCTGGAGCCGCAGGGGGTGGTGGCATGACTGCACCAACACATGGCACAACATCGTGCTGAGCTGCTGCACCCCTGCCTCTTCCCCCTCTGCAGCCATCCTGGACACCCAGGAGTCCCCCTACTCCCTGGTCACCCCAGCCACGTCCCTGACCATGCCCGCCACATGGAGAACGCCCAGCTGAGGTGCCCCTCACCTTTCGTGGCCTCCCAGCCATGGCACAGATGGAGTAGTGCCGGCACAGATGGAGTAGTGCCAATGGGAGGTGTACTCGGCAATTGTCCTGGGTAATTGGGGTGAAGGGGGTGGGATACAAGATGTTAACAGCACCCCTGCACCTGCAAGGCTGTATGTGACCCTGGTGATGAAGTGAGGGTCACGCAATGCTTAGGCACCCCAAAACTGCAGTAAAACCATGCACACACGGGACACGAAAAACACGTAATTGTGGGACACGCAGGCTACTATGACCTGGAAAACGGGTACGCGATACACAGGTGCATCCACAGTGGGAAAAATAGCGTATGCGACTCACTGTCAGACTAGCATGATAATGAAAAACATGCATAGCCAATACCCGCCAAAAGAAGAGATACGTCCTTGATCCGCTGTGAAGTTGTGATGGCGCGCGAAACAACACGAAGTAGCAACACACACGTCGGTCTCTACGAAAGGCACATACAGCGAACTGCTAGCCCCGTTAACCTTTAACCCGTGCTGAGGGAAACGCCCACGTGTGTCACGTCACTTACGCGCTTAGGCCCTCTCCTCGAATTACATGCATTAACACGCGGATGTGCTGGTATTTCACGTGCTGAATCACTATGCACCCGTCATGAGGGAAATGTCTGTGCGTGTAACGTCACAGATGCGCTTACGCGCTAAGGGCCTTTCCTTGAATTACACGCTGACGTGCAGTTTTTTCACGTGCCAAATCACTCCATATCAAGCTGGCCACGCGACAAAACATGGAAGACCACGCTCCTGCCCAGAAGGCCATTTTCCTGCCCCACAGAGCCCCAAGCACGCTCCCACCTGCCATCTGCTGCTGCCTGCCTGCCTGCTGCCCATGTGCCCTGCTATTTGGTGCCTGCACGTCAGCCAACTGCAGGGGTCCAGTTGCTGTGTCCACCCCTGCTGGAACAGAAGACTCCCGACTGGTATACCATCGCTCCACAGACCACCCCCAGGACCCAGTTGCCCACCCGGGGGTCGCCATGTCGGGGCAAACACCATCCAAGACCACTGGCGACCCCCAGCCAGAGAGGCAGAGGGCTACCAGCTTCAGCGATAAGGAAGTTGGTATCCTGGTGGAGCAAGTTCTGGGGCATTATGATGCCCTCTTCACACCATCGTGCGCCGACAAGGAAGGAGGGGAGAGGATCTGGGAGGATGTAGTGGTTGCCATCAACGCGGATGAGGTGGCAACCTGCAACATCAAACATGTCCGGAAGCGCTGGGAGGACTTCAGGTCCAAGACCCTCAGCAATGCCTGTCTCTGTTCTTGGACATGGATGGGGTGTGAGAGATGGGTGCTGCTGTCATGGACATGTATGGTGTACATGTCTGTGTGTCTGAGTAGCCAGTGTGTGACTTTTAAACGCCATGGATGCATGACACATGTCCGTAACGATATGTTGATTCACTGATGCAGTCTAGTCATCCTTGTATCCACTGTGTCTGTGGTGTATGAGGCCGGTGATGTGTGTGCATGGGATCAGTATGGCCCATGATGCATGTGAGTTTGAAGACAATATTTATGTCAATAGACGCCCTTGTACATGGATGCTAATGTTGATTGCATGTGCCGTGCCTGTTTCTGCAAGTGTGTTGCCTGCATTGACCCATGTGTTGTGGAGGGACAGGATGGAAGTGACGTTTGACAGTGCCACTCATGTGCTATTGCATCCTGTCTAGGGGACTATTGTACAGTACCCTGATGCTTGTGTTCTATGTCTCCCTCTACTCAGTGTCAAGTGAAGAAGGGGGCGGAGACGGTGCTGTGGAGCAAAGCGGTGGTTATGCCTCCGCCGGCCGGCGACGCAAGGCCCAGCCACCCTCCCAGGAATTACCATCATCCGGGAGTGAGGGGACTGGTGCCACATTTGCCACTACGGCTGCAGCAGAAGGACCAGGTGAGCCCCCACACTGGCTTGCAATGGCGGAAGACGGTGCGGAGCCATCCAGGTTGGTGGTCTACACAGAGGGGGAGGAGGCCGCTACAGGGCCACACATGGGGACTGGTGGGGGTGGTACCACTGGTGCAAGTGGTGCAGTCCAGGGCCAGGGGCAGGAGGCAGCACAGGTCGCCGCAGAGGGGCCTGTGCATGTCAGTGTCCCTGACCCTGTGACTGCACCACCATGCACCAGCAGGGATGCCGCGTCCCAGGCCCGTCCGCAGGTAGGGGGGAGGCCCACGTCATCTGGCACTCCACTACCTGCGGTCGAGGAGACCCATGACCGTATGGGATCTGTCCTGATTGGTGTCGCATTGCACACGCGTGTCATTCGTGATGACGTGCGTGCTTCCTGGGGGGACCATGCATGCCATCACAAAGAGCAGCGTGCCAACGTGGCACAGTTGGGAGGGTCCTGGTCGGAGGGTTCCTACATGTGTCGGGCACTCTGGCGGCCCTCTCCTCCTCTGTGGAGACTATGCGCCAGTCGTTCTCCCTGCCATCTTCTGGCCCAGATTCCACCAGGGCCCCCTGTGGACCTGGCCCGACCAAAGCAGCCAGCTTGGTGGAGATCACATCCCTGCCACAATCGGGAGTCAGAGGTCCAGCAGGGGTGGACACCCCACCAACTGGAGACCAGCAGATGGAGGATGTGCCGGTATCATCGGGCAGGGCACATGGACAGCGGCAGCAGGCTCAAGGTGGGAGCGATGATGGCTCGGGGCCATCAACATCAGTGGGGAAGGCATCGGCCGGAGGGCAGAAGGACCCTGGAATGGGAGTGTCTTCCGTGTGGCAGCGGTTGGGCCAGCGGATAGATGCGGAGCGGCGGTGGGCGGAAGAGGCACGGCTCATCATGGTCAGGGCGGAGGTCTCCATGCACAGGGCGTTGAGGCGGGCTGAGTGCCTCGAGGCAACTCGCAGGAAGTTGGAACAGGCCATGACTGCATTCCTGCAAGACCTCGGGGCCAGGGCGAGGCCCGGCTCCGGGACATCGACATGGAGTTCGATGATGCGCTGGCCCGGGACATCACAGAGTGAGCCGTAGGACTTGCCCGCCGCCATTGTATATAGTTAGTTAGTGTTAGGTTTCCTTTCTGTTTTTATTTATTTTGGGCCGATTGGACGATGCCCCAATGCCACCCATGGGCCCTGGATTAGTACTTTGTTTATAGTTCAACACTGGATTTCACTTCTTTTTTTTTTTTTTCATGGATCAATGGTTTTGTCTTGTTTTTTCACTTTGGATTTGTTTTGACTGACAAACACTTTGGACCCATGTGCTTTTGGATTGATTTGGATTCTGCGTTCACACATTTTTATTTTATTTTTTGGACATGCAGCTTTTTCTTCATTATTTCCATTATTGTGTGTTTCATTTCATTCCCTTGCTTTTGTGTTTAATACATTTTTATTTCATACTTCAATGTGTGGTAGTCTCTCTTTGGTTTCATGCATGTCACGATGTGTGTTTTCTCTATCACATGGACCCATTGTGTGTGTGTGACAGAAATGTGTTGATGTGCATACTTGCCATTTGGGATGTATGATGTGATGGGGATTTCAATGTGGGGTGGATGTAATACCTGGTTGTGTGTTTGGACTGGGGTGGTGTGGGGTGTGATTTGGGTGGCCATTTTGCCCATAATTGTGGATCGTCATGACGTGTTGGGGGGACATGACTCGGGGCCTGCTGGCAGGTGCCTGTCACTGCTGGCTGGGTGGGTGGGAGGGGGGACATGACTCAGGGCCTGCTGGCAGGTTCCTGTCACTGCTTGGGACATGAGTCGGGGCCTGCTGGCAGGTGCCTGTCACTGCTAGGTGGGTGGGTGGGTGGGGGGACATGATTCGGGCCTGATGGCAGGTGCCTGTCACTGCTGGGTGGGTGGGTGTGCAGGGACATGAGTCGGGGCTTGCTGGCAGGTGCCTGTCACTGCTGGGTGGGTGAGTGGGTGGGGGACATGAGTCGGGGCCTTCTGGCAGGTGCCTGTCACTGCTTGGGACATGATTCGGGCCTGATGGCAGGTGCCTGTCACTGCTGGGAGAGGTGGGGGTGCAGGGACATGAGTCGGGGCCTGCTGGCAGGTGCCTGTCACTGCTGGGTGGGTGGGGGTGCAGGGACATGAGTCGGGGCCTGTTGGCAGGTGCCTGTCACTACTGGGTGGGTGAGTGGGTGGGGGGACATGAGTCAGGGCCTTCTGGCAGGTGCCTGTCACTGCTTGGTGGGTGGGGGTGCAGGGGGACATGTGTCGGTGCTCACTTGTGCCTGGTGACATGTGGGTTGGCTGGGGGGCATGGCCAGGGTGGATGGGCTGCCTGTGGGTCATGTTCGATGAATTAACCCCTTTAAAGAGGAAAGCTCATATGCATTTACCAATGAAACGGCTTTTGAACATGGGTCCATTACTTGTTAAGCACACTTAATGCACACATCTATCTTTGTTTGTGTTACTGAGTGCCACATGATCATTTAAAGCGCAGAGGTGTGCTTTATAAATCACATGATCCTAACATATCTTAAATGAGGATTGACAACATATTAATTCAAGTTAGTATCGTATTGTGAGTAACAACATTCCTGTCCTGGTGTGCCTATATATATATTTTGTCTATCGGCTTCTTCAGAGAGAAAACAACTGAAAAATACGTATAACAGTTGTTACAATTGGTAATCTCATTAGATCATGGCATTTCAACAGAACCAAACAAAACCAAGTAGAACAAGGCGGAAATTCAGTAGAGAATGTAGGGAGAGAGAAAGGGAAGATATGAGAGAACATGTAGCTTGGGTATTCGTATGTGTAAAGCACATTTTGTGTAAGCCACCAATCTCGAGATATTACATTGGGCCTCATGACGACCTTGGCGGTAGCCTTGCCGCTGTTGGCGGCATGACTGCCGCCGAAATCGCGTCCGGGTCCTCAGAATGAGGAATTACCGGGTCATTCTGAGTTTGGAAGGCCCGGTAATTCCTCCCTCCAAGGACCCGGACCCGGTACTTCCCCATTCCCATTTCAGCCCCCATAGGGCTGAATGGGAATGGGAGAGGGAGCAAACAACGGGTGATTACGAGCTGCCCCGTTGTTTGCTCCCACTTCCCCTCGCGGGCCTCGGTAACACGCCTGGTTTGACCAGACGTTGCTTCCTGGGTCCCGCGAGGAGGCCTCATAATGAGGCAGAATGGGGTAAACAGCACTGGCACCTTTTACAGCGCCGTTTACCCCGTACCGCCAGGGTCGTAATGATGCCCATAATGTTGACATCAGAGGCACCACTTTTCAGCAGGCTGCCAAATGCGTGTCACATTCCTGCACCAGATGCACAGTGAGCATTTGCAGAATCAGCGTACCTAACCAAGTGACAATCCTAGCAACAATATGCATCAATACAAGGCAGGGAACTACTCAAGTTTCACCTTTGCTGAATGTGGTAGGATTTTCAAAAGGTGCATCTATTATACCTTTGACGTGAAGACCTCTGTGGATAATATGCAACATCACCTCCAAATTTCACTTAGTTTGCACATATCTGTACATGCATAGCATGTGTCAGGGTCCTCTATCTGAAGAACATGTATTACAACAGCTGTTATTTGTAGGAGAATGGTTTGTTGCAGTTAGTGCTGATTTACTATTGTAGACAAGACAGGAAAAGAGAGGTACTGTTCCAACTAAAAACAAATCAGTTTTGAGACAAATGGCTCCATTCCAGTCTCCTCCACAGTTAAAACCCTAGGTGTGCACCTCGATGCAGTGTTCAGAAAAGCACTCAAAACGCAGCTGTTCTCCTAATTCCTACCACAGCCTACCCCAGAAATGCCTCTGCTGTGCACCGTCATAAACTGCACCTGTAACTAATTGACAAAGATGTGCCTGTATGAACCGTGATCGAACCGTGATCGAAATGTATCTGTAACAGCACCATGATGCCTCCAGGCTCCTTCTTTGCGTACTATACAAATGAAATACATACATAAATGCAGTTGTATCAAGAAAGAAATAACACACTTAAATATATCCACTTAACAAGAATATACATATAATTTGTGGATTTTGAATAATTATAAAAATGTTCAGTTACAGTGAGTGGTGTTCAATGTTCACAATAGTGTCAATGTGCAAGATATGTTGCGTTAACTCAGGCAATATTAGTGAGGGCCCAAGATGTTGAGAAAATGATGTTGAAGGTTGTTGAGGTAAACAAAGCCAGCCTCTTCGTTGGTAGCACATTGCAAACCATCTTCCACTAAGGTAAATTGATCCGAGACAATTTCCATCTTTCTCAGGTGATTTAAATGTAACTTTTTAAATTATGCATTAGGATGTTTAGAATATTTTAGAGTGTACTAATATGAAGAAGGGTCTTAATTGGAAGGATTATGGTTATTTATGTATGTAATTTTATGTTGTATATACAAAGCCAATTGGCTAAAATAAATAACAAAATGAAACTGAATTATGCATCATCCCTGTTTGACCAGCTCACTTTAGACATCATGTTTACCATATTTACGACCATAATGGTGAGTTCTGCGAAAGATGTGATCAGCCAAACAAAGAAAAAGGAAAATTCCCCTTACTTGAGGAACGCCAACAACGTATACAGTAGAAACAAAAAGAAAAGTGCCACTAATCGAGGATGACATCAGCTTTACATTTAACATGGTACATGGTGATCCTTTGGCATCAAACTGGTCTGTGGTAGCACACTATTCACAGGCCTCCTAGCTCAGCACATTCACAGATTCCATATGGTGCAGAATACTAGGGGTTGGTTCATTTATATACATCACTGGCATAGCCTACTAGTAAATCAATTGCAAAGTCCATATATTCATTATGTCCTGCACCCTACAGTCCACTGATGTTCGCCTACTCACAGCCCTGACCATCAAATCATAAAGGATGAAGATAGATACAGTTTCCAGTAATCAGCTAGCAAGGATCTGACATTGGAACTAAGAACTGAGCATTACTTTTGGTAGTTCTAAACAAAGCTCAGGAAACACCTATTTGTGTATTGTATGTGGTTAAACAAATCTTTACAATATTTCAGCAACATTTAGAATTTACATCAGTCTTACAAATCATACAGTACAATATTAAAAACAATACTACAACAGTGATTATAAGGGAAAAACAGAAATTCATAATAACATAGTGTACACTGACCAAACATACAATCACACTTTAATATATGCTAATGTTAAAGGGTATTTGTACTGCACACTAGCACCACCGGAGTAGTCCCCTGGCACTCTGGTGGATCTGAAATGGAGGTTGTATGAAAAAAAAGTGTCTGTGTGTGTGAGGGTTTACTAGGGTATAGCGGGAAGAGGTAAAGTGAGAGTTGTGATGTCCAATTTGCTGAGCTTAGGTGTGATTTTCTGGTTGGTGCAATTCCCATGTTCTGTTGTGCAAGCTTATGTGTTGTTTGTATCTTGTAGTGTGGTGAAGTGCATGTGGATTGTTTTGCAGAGATGTGGTTGTGTGAATTTCTGTATGAGAAGTGTGTGCAGAAAATTGAGGTTTTAGATTTCGGTTAGTGGGTTTTGTTTTCTGTACCTCTTTGCTTTGGGCTTCTGTGTTCGACATCTATGACCATTCTGTTAGTTGGATATTGTGTGGGAGCCTAGTCGGCAAGCACTTCGTGGGTTGGTTGTTTTCCTATGCAGGATTCTTGTGGTATGTGGACATGAGTAGTAGGGGCGGGCTCCCCCCGCCCTTGGATAGAGATGATACTGTTAGGGGATTATGGGTCCCCCCGGGCCTTCTTGTTTGGGGTTCCCTATCTACTGTGGTTTCCCTATGTGGAATTCTATCAGTATATGGGCATGAGTGCTAGATCTCTAGCAGTATGTGTATGGCTGTTCGGGGTGTTCCCCCCAACCTACGGTTAGGATGATTGAGTTAGTGGCTTTTGGGTCCCTCCCCGGGCTTCCTGTTTTCAGCTCAGTCTGTTTCCTAGTTTTTCGCTACTGATTTGAGCCATGTTTTAAGTAGTTTTCTGAATTTCAGGTGATCTGTTGTATTGCTTTTGAGTTTTGGAAGGCAGTTTGAGGTTTTTGCTGCCAGGTGGGAGAAAGATGATCCTCTGAATTTTCATTTATTATATGGTTTTGGTTCTAGGCGGATATTGTTGCTTGATCTGAGTTGTCTTGCCCCATGGTGGATGGTTATTTTGTTTCATAAGAACTCTGCCCCTTGGCTGTGGATTGCTCGGTGTGTTATGCACATTATTTTGATCCTTATTCGTTGTTTTATTGGTAACCAGTGTAGCATTTTTAGCGCTGGGGGTGATGTGTTCTCTTCATGGTAGTTAGAGCAGGAGTCTGCCTACTGTGTTTTGGATATGCTGAAGTTTCTTTAGTAGGCGTTCCGACATTCCTAGGTATAGGCTTTTGACGTAGTATACTCTGGTCTTGTTGATTGAGATGATGGTGAGAACTTTATGAGTGAAGGAGAGGAATGGTAGGATCCTTTTTACCGTGTGTAGGAGAAAGAAACCTTTCTTGATTATTGTGTTTACTTGTGTCTCTAGTGTTAGTTTGTTGTCTATCAAGACTCCAAGAATTCTACTGTTGCTGACACTGTCAGTGTTGTTCCTAGTTCTGTTAGCCATGGGATGTTGTGGTTGTTTTCCCAATTTTTGCATATAACCATTATTTCTGTTTTGCCCGTGTTGAGTTTGATGCTGCTTGTGTTCATCCAACTGTAGAGTTCTTGTAGGCAGTTTTCCAGCGTTGTGTTTTCCTAATGTGTGCATTGTATTTTGAAGATGATATGTGTGTCATCAGCATACTTGTAGCATATAAGGCCATGTATTTTAAGGAGCTTAATTAGTGGAGTCAGGTATATGTTGAAGAGCAGTAGAGATAAGGGGGATCCTTGTGGTACTCCACGGGTGGTTTCCCTTGGAGTGTAGTTGAACGTTTTAATCCATACAGTTTCTGTTCTATCTGTTAGGAATTGAATAATCCAGATTAACGCTAGATACGTGATTCCTATTTCATCCAATATCCTGATGAGAATGTCATGGTTGACTGTCTCAAATGCTGCACAGAGATCCAGGAGTATTAGAGCTGCACTTTTGTCTGAGTATGCATTAGTCTTTAGATGATCCCAGATTGAGAGCAGTGCTGGGTTGTCTCCTAGCATAGGTCTGAAGCCCACGTGTGTCTGGTCCAGGAGTAGGTGTTTTTCTATGCATTCTTGTGTTCTTCTATAGACATAGGTTTGAAGGTAGGGGATGTTTGAGATATGTCTGTAGTTGGAGAGGTCTTCCACATAGCCTGCTTTGTCCTTGAGGAGTGGCTTCGTGTACGCCGTTTTGAATGATCACAGTACTTTCCCTGTTGAAGGTGATAGGTTGAGAAGGTTTCTGTAGTATTCCATAAGTGTTCCTTGGGTGAGCACTGACTTGTATATGTCTGGGGCAGGGGTCCATGGGGGAGCCTGCTTTGTTGCTATTTCTTACCAGCTTGATGAATGTCTCCGTTGATATTTGGGGAAAGCTCTGGAGCTTGTTCTGAAGATCTTCGGCTGGCAGGGTGGGCTGCGTGTTGTGGGTGATCTTTCTGTTTTGTATGATTTGGTGGATGGCGCTGATCTTGTTTTTGAAGTGGTCTGTGAGGTTGTTGCATAGTGTCAGTGAGGGTATTAGTGTGTTGTTGCAACCAAGTGCTAAAACTAGCAGGTGTACCCGTGCTTCGCACAATAATTCCTACTTCAGTCGTAGTTTGATTTTTATTTAATGAAGTAAAGAAATGCTTTGTTGTAGACAATATTGCTAGTCTTTCCTGTAGGAGCTAATGTGAACATATTGTCTTTGTTTCTAACTCTGAAGCAAGCCACATAAAGCTGGCCATGAGAAAAGCATTAATCCCATTGATCAATTTCAGCTACTTTGAGTTGGCGCATTGAGATTGTACCGCAACATTATCAGTGTCCCAATCTACAGCCGATGCAGCAGTGACCTCAACATACGTGACATTCATGTAGGGCTGAAGAGTGTTAGCTTGAAGTGCCATACCCATACGTGTATGGCTGAAACATGTAAGCTTCATACTGTTGAGATGGTATACATTCACCAACTTCCGTGTGAAATAAAGTTTCTGTAATTATCATTAGAGATTTGCCACAATTTTATTGACAACGTTATCGCGGACACTATTGAAGAAACATGAAAGAGCCATATGGCAGTGTATGCATTACTGACCGCTTACAAAAAATATTACAAAAAATAAAGAGGAATATTTTATACTTGTTACATTGTCTACACTATGGAACCTACCCACATGATACATTTCAGGTTGGCAGCATGTTGGGAAGTATGCTGAACATTTCAAACAGAAAAACACACACACACACATCCGAACATTGCCGACTGCCTAAGAAACACTTAACAAATATTAGAATAATGTATATTTTATACTTTTTACATTATCAACACCATGGAACCTCCCCACATTCCATATTTCAGGTTTGTAGCATGTTGGGAAGTATGCTCAACATTTTGAAAATACACACACACATATCCACACATTTCCCTTTTATTTATATAGAGATAACTGTTATCAGCAGCTCATAAGAATTATATTTCAAGAACCATCACAGTTTAGTTTTATGGTGTTCCAATAGTTCAACATCCAATAGTTCAACATCGAAATTACCACTGAGTTTGCATGACCATTCAATAAATAAATTCAGAAAGAATGGTTTGTTAAAAATCAGAAACTCTAAGTAAATAAAACTCTTTTTGGCATGCAGTTAATCATTGTTTAAAAACCAGGAATTACTCTACGACTTATTGAAAGAAGTAAAATCCATAATCTTTGTCTTGACAGGAATGATGCTTAAGATGTTTTTTTCAGCCTAAAATGCAAATGCAGAACTCAATTTTTGGAGGCCGCAACGTGTTTAATCATGTCACATAGCAGCTGACGATAGATCCTACTCCATGTCTGACATATACAAATTAAAGAGGCAGGGAGCCAAAATGCATCCGTTCCTCAGTATTGAGTTAGTTACTTTCTTTTTGGACAATGAACCTTGATTATCCAACCTTACCTCAATAAACCATCAGGAACCCCCCATTTTGCCAGTTTCTCAGATAATACATTTCTGTTTACTGAATCAAACGTGCCAGAAAGGTCGAGAGGCCACAAATATATGATCATAAAGGTTCCCTCAGGCCAAATTTTGCAGGAGTCTCATGATGAAATAAATCATTGAGGTTCCTTGATGTTTTCGAAAGCCTACCCTACTTTAATACTGCTGGTTTCCACTCACCAATCCTGAAGATAATACAATAGTATGAACACAAAGATCTTCTGATCAGCATCCATAATCATAATCGGCCTGTAATTAACTGGATCACTATTATCTCTTTTTATAAATGGAGAGGACATATGAAGTATGCCAGGATATAGATAATACACCAGGTGAGACCAATTGGTAGAAAGAAATCAACAAAATATTAGCCTATTGCTCAGCAGCTGTTCTAGAAATATGGTTACTAAGACTATTTGGACCTGCTGCTCTTGATGAGCTGGACTTTTTAAATGAATCAAGTACCAATTCAAAAGTTATATTGATTGACCACGCAGTGGTGAGATTGCCAAATACTGGAGGTCGATAAGTACTGAGTTCTCCTTTTATAAATTAGTTCAATCCAATTTGCTTCAGGTTTTGAATTCCATCGAACCATAACCTGATAGTTACTACACCCATTTATAGTTTGCCAAAAGTTAGTTGTATTCCTTTCACAAGAAAATCAAATTGATGAGCATGTTTACTTGACAGACTCTTCTTAGAATAGTGATCCTTGCTTGGTGCTGGGAAGCAACTGAGTGTCTCTTTAACATAACTGTGAAAGGTATCATTGTTAAAGGTACAAACATTTCATTTGTATGTGCTGTTGTTCCAACATGTGGAAACTGTCTCAATAAAACAATGTATTAATTGCTTTGAGAGATAAAACCGGTTTCTTCCCATGTTATCAGACAATGGTTCACTAGACATCTTTACTCTCTTACCTGTATGAATACAACACGTTGCACTAACAGTTTATGATCACTGAGCATCGACTTCATAATGTTAAAATGTTTACAATGAGCAAATTAAACATAGTCCCAAACACACATAGTCCGGAGTAGATTTAGTGGTACAATGTTCCCAAGTAATCTGAGATGGAATTCCCCCTTCTACTTGGCCATTTGACATTCTCAAGCCTACATAACCTAATTTTGTAATCCAATATATCCTGTTCATCTCTTTAATCGATGTTCTATTGACATTTAATATCTCACCGCTCATGTCATGGATATCAACAGGAGTGAATGGCATTATACAGTGACAGACTTCAAACTACACATTGTTTATCACATGCATATGTCCCACACTGATGCGTCTCCTTACCCATCCTGAACGTAACGCAGCGGCTTCAGCCTCATTTACAAATTGACGTTCCAGGTGTGCCAAAACAAATCTTAAGGGCACACTTAATGTTATATAGGTGAAATATTATGAACTGCATTTTCAGTTGGCATAGTCCAAATCGTCTGCTCTTCATACATCTTTCCAAGTATGTCATTGGTTCCATACTCTCTACACATTTGTGGAGCATATGGTGCTGTTGTATGGTCATACTACCTGTGTTGTTATTTTAACTGTACCAATATCACCTCTAGTTTTGTTTGGTTCTCTTTTCAAAGGGCTGTGTGTGTGTGCATTGAATTTCCTTGATTATATCTTTTCCTTGGAGCAAACTATTGACATGTGTGCTAATGTGCACCACCACAGTGCATGGCTCATCTGACTCTGTACTGCAGCTGCACTTCCAGTGATGTGTACAGGGTGTGGCTGTGCTCTGTATGTGTTGGCTGTAATGGAACAGAGCAGGGGAGTGCAGTCTCATGGCGTGTTCTCTGGACACCAGTACCTCTATCTATGACGAATAACATTTCATCTCAGATTACATCTGAGAGATGGAAACGTCTCGCAATATAGCCATGAGGAAAGTACAGACAGGACAACTGTACAGACAGTTTCAGGAGTATTGACTGAGAGAATGTGTGTTTTGACAAAGGTTGTTAAATAGCCGCCTCTACTACGTGATTGAGGATAACAGCGATGACCCCAGAACTGCACATGCACTTTGTTGGTCCTGAGAAAGGTGACAGACTTTGAGTCTATGCATTAGGGATACCAGATTAAGTGCCCGATCCAAAGAAAACATGCATGCATCCCACAAAGCCCCCATGCCGAACCTGCCCATTCACGCAACGTTTTCTATGCTCACTCCGCGTATTCATGGAATTGTGACCGCAAAGTAATCCTATGCACAATTAGCAGTCGGAATGACCGCAACACACCCCCACACATAACAGATCCAGCCACAAATGCCATCCTATGCACCCTCCTCATCCGTGAAGTCATGCACCCTGACAATATTGCGTGGCATCGCCACGAAACTAAGGCAACACCCTGTGACTCTGCGTAGTATCCCCTGTAACCCTTCATAGGACCCCGACAATGCATACAAAATTCAGTAACTCAAGGCAGACTCTGGTAAATCTGCATGTGATCCCCCATAAATCAATGCTGCAACCCTGCGATATCGGAAAACGTGATCCCCTAACTACGATCGCCACCCCAACTGTGTGCATTCACCCCTAAATTCCTGATTGTGACTTACCTTTGCACGACGATTCCTATGCGATTGGTACTTTGCGGGTTCACATGGCGTTGTGATCACAACCTATGCCTGCAGGTTTCACCAAGGTCATGTTGCATAGCAAAATCCATGAATTTGGTCATGTTTGCACTTGAATGGGCTTGCGATTACACTGCGTGGCCGTCCCTCAACACGCCCACCTTCTTTCATCATTTTTCTGGGTAACTGGGGAATATGCATGTCCAGTCCCCTATGTATTTCTCTGCGTAGGCCAATCCCACACTTTGCGTGCAGACTTGAACAAAGCACTCGACTGCATAGAAAGCCGCGACGGCCAGCGACAAGTCTTTGAAAGGTCCGGAAAAGGCCAGCAAAGTTGATTCCATGAATCGCTGAAAGAGGTTTTGTGTGCTGAATGGTACGCAAAGTCGGTATTCAGCGTGCAGAATATTCCATGAATCCGGCCATAAGCGTTGTTTTTATGGGAAGTGTCTCTTGTGGTCTAATTTGATTATTGAGTTGAAGACAAATCATATACATGCACACTTGAGGGTGTGTAAAATAAAATAAAACATCCCCCCTTAAATGCTTGGTGGTTTGGTCCAGCAACAAATAGCCCCTTTTTTTATTTTTATTTGAGTTTGTTATCACTATTTTTGAGCCAGAATCTTTGGCTAGGTAGGTTTAACATGGTTTTGCTTGCTGCCAGTGTGCGGGTCTGCATGCAAAGTGGGTGAATATATAGACAGCAAGGTGAACCATGGATGAGTTACGCCTGATTGATTGATTAACTAGTGTAGTGGAGGGATATGTCTCTCCGTCGATCCTTGTTCGATAGGCGGCACAGGACCATTCCCTATTGTTATTGTTTTGCCCAGGGAGAGTTTAGTACTACATTGTAGGGATGTGCCTGTTTCTTTGTTTGGAATTGAATCATAGCACAGCATTGTTGTTTCCTTGAGTCACCCAATGTAATGGATTTTCTACTTTCACATTTCAGTTTTTTTTCTAGAACATTTAATCCCAACATAACTTTTCTGGTGTTTGGTCAACATAATCCAATGCAAGTCGGGCAGACACTAGTACTCTGACAATCCCTAATAAGGGGGACGCTTGCATGCAGAGTTCTGTCTCCTTCAGAGCTGTAGGTCATTCTATCTTGGGTTCAAAAATGGAATAGCTCTGCCTTAGAGACAAATACATCTGCTTGGAGCAAATGTTTGACAATTGAGCTGATTTAGATACCCACAAGGTGTTACCCATCTGCCTTTGATATTAATTCTCTGAATATTATCAAGAGGACAATTGCCTTAGGCTGTTCTTATTCATCCGTGCTGTCAATTAGACGTGTTCCTGCCACCTCCTCTTCGCCTGCCAGAGCCCCAAGCCCCCAGCCCATCCTTCTTCTGTCCGCAGTATAGATCTTTGTGGTATTTGCATGGAGGGAGTGTTTCACCATCACCTAGGATACTGCCACGTGTCCGTGAAAGATATCTATTTGGGAGAGTGATTCATTTAATGTCAAAATGAAACTGCAGACGAGGAAGGTCATTATGCTCTGGACAGTACAGGGCAGTGTGTGGGGCTGCTACAGAGTGCGTTTTCTTCTTTCGTTAGACACTATTCCCCAGTGCGATTCTGTAATTGCAAAAACGGGAATATATCTTATGGCATTGATCACTCTGACGTGCCGTAGCCGAGTCTACACTAACAAGCCACGGGGCAGCGAACAGCGTGTACTGAAAGCCTGCAAGCAGAACAGGATGCAAAGTGATATTGAGAGCATCCGTCAAGCAGCACCGAGGGATGAGCGTGCATGACTCAGCATTAATGGCTCTGATGCTGGAGGTCATCAGTAATCCCACTGTCAGAGTTATTGTTCGGCACGTTTACCATGCAATGCTGAGCGTAGCCACCATATCTTACTCCACAAAGTGAAACGCCAGAAAGGAACATAGTCCACATGTGTCCAAACAGTTTAATGTGTGCTTGTGAATCTTGTAATACTTCTAGAACGTAGCCTGTTTATTCTAATGCTGCTGCTTATGTGATCGTCTGATGACTCCATCGCCGTCGTTATGCCTCCCTCTGATGGGAAAAGAGCTGCAGTATACAAGGCATAGTGTGTAGCACAACAAGACCGCCCTCACTGTGTTTCTGGAAACAGCAACTGATAAAAGCAATGGTTCGGGCCACGTTCTTGTTTTCCGATATATTACCAACATACATTATGTGTAATGCTTCTAATGAAGATGTTTAGCATGCCATCTCGCTCAGCGAATCCCTAATGGCTCCCTTGGAGTGCGATGGCCTTTTCTGAACTAGCAAGACAAAGCGAGACAAGCGTGCTATCGACCGGCTTTGTATTGTGCGCCATTATGTGTGGCGCGCGCACTAAAATTTATATAGGTCTAAGGCATACACTTCCGCCCCATTCCCCCATTTCCTCTGTTGGGGGCCTGGATAGCCCGTAAATAACGAAAGTACACCAGCGGGGGAGTTTATCAACTTTCTTTATTAGAATAAAGGCAGGAACTGCCGAAAGCCCGGGCCTCTCCTACCATGCCCGACGTCACTTCCTCCAGTGACGCTTCCCTTACAGGGGGTTGCCTTAAAGAGGCAGTCACCCACAACAAAACCCCTGGAAAAATGTCCTTGCAACAACTTTAACTTAACTGTCTGACGTGCTGTGTATAGGCGTGTTACAAATGCCATATCATATCATATCATATCATATCATTCCTCTACTAACCTTGGAGGCTTCTTGATGCTCCTCTGGGGTCTTCCTCGCAGCTTCGCTGCCTTAAAGAGGCAGTCACCCACAGCATCCTCGAATCCTGTTTATCCTCCCTCGCTCGTTCTCCATTAAACCCAAAATCATGGCCACCCTCCACATGTAAGTATCAGTTAGCTTTTGTAGACAGCTGTGGTGCCAATTTTCAAAACACATCATCTGCAGTGTTTGCCTAACATTTTGAGCCTGCATTTCCCTGCGTGCAATCCCTGATTCAGTACAGGATGTGAGCGCGTGGGCTGTGGCAACCTGCAGCTACCCCCATCCGTGCACATCAATGTGCTAGGTGTAATTCCGATATATAGACAGGCATTAAGCAACGGATTCCACTTGAGTGGGGATGGGGGTTTGGGGGGTGCTGTATATAGCCCCCTTCAACATGGGGTCAGTGAGGACAAAGCCAGTGACTGGCTCCGAATTACCCCTTACTGCAATTTCCTTTTTTACATTTTCACTAATATTGAAGGGGAAACATATAAGTGATGGAAGTGTCCTAGCTTTGCAAGGGCATTTCGTTAATGGATAGTCAGTGGAGTAACTTTGCTGAAAATGTTGGGGGGGGGCATGACATCTGAAGAAAAGGTGCCCGAGCCAAATGAATGGGGACAAAATGGTGTACCATGAAAGTTGGGGGGGGACAAACAACCCTGTCCCCACCTAAAATTACGCCCATGGGATAGATCAATAATGCCAGGGGTATAAAGAGACCCATGCCATCATTGAGCCTTCCCCTGCCCCTGGCCTGCCAGAGGGGAAACCAGGTACCCGGAAAAGAAGCACAGGTCTGCTGCAGGTCAAAGTGTATCCTAGAGTGAATCGGGACACAGTTTGGTCGGCAGCGGCCACTCATGTGGCATTCCTCCTCCCCACATTTTGTAGACAAAAACTGTTTGTGATTCATGTCGAGGCAGTGGTAGGTGGTAATGAGTATTGCACGTGTCATATCTGCCTCTGGAAGATTCCTAGCTGGGTAAGGCAAAGAAGCAAGACACAGGGCCTCATTACACGGATGGCGGTAAGGGATTACCAGTAAAGGTAAGGGTACCGGTACCGGTAATCCCTTACCGCCTTACTACGAGGTCCCTTCGCGGGTCCCTACCTTAACGGCTGGTTTTACCAGCCGTTAAGGACGGGACCCGCAAAGGGACATTGGAGGTAATTACGGTACCGCAATTTGAGGTACCATAATTACCGCCTTCCCCATTCCCACTGAGCCCTATGGGGGCAAAAATGGGAATGGGGAAGTGCCATGGTGAATGGGGAATTACCGCCCCCGCACACCTTGGAATGGGGCGGTAATTCCGCCATTCACCATGGCGGACTCAGTAAAATACCGGCGGCAACCATGGCGCTAATGGCGCCATGGTTACCGCCTTCCTTGTAATGAGGCCCACAGACTTCAAGTCAAGTCTTACATTTAAAGGAACATAGGGCAGAGGCTATTGAGTTGACATTAGGACTAAAATGAGGTAAAGGCCAGCTTTTAGTTTTTCATTTAGCTTTGAAATTGAGTAACCATGGTTACCTAAAAAGGATAAAGGTTTGCACTATAGAAGTTCCTCATCACATGACAGAGTCCACGCTGCCCTAATCAGAATAGGTGCCCTCGCAGAATAGAATTATGGAACCAGTTTATAATATTTTAGTCCAGTTTCGTATATGGGCTGCATTCTATAGACATTGATCACACCAGACGGCA